>NW_027069785.1:462337-503980 GCF_002906115.3 Quercus suber | reverse complement strand
TACAAGAGATACAAAGTTTAGAAACTTTGTTTCAATGGCCATCCAAGGTACACAAGTACCAAAGTACACAAAACACACACTATTTTTGTATTTTTTTGATTTTTCAATTTTTTTTTTAAATTTTTATATTGAAAACAAAAGTAAACAAAACTGAAAGTAAACACACAAAAACATGTTAAACAAAACAAAGCATAAAACTAGACTAACTCAAAAAAATGAAAACACACAAGCAATGCAACAAACAAGAGAAACAAGAAGGGAAAAGAAAGTGATGAAATTACTTAGAGTCCTTTTTCTTTCACACTATGGAAGAACCTTTCCTTTGATTGAACCCTTGAACCGGCAGTGAGAGGGAAGAATTGAAACTGTTCAAGTTCGAAAGGAACATGAAGGCTTTCAGAAGATTTCCAAGAGGAGCAAGAGAGGATTGAAGCTGATTTTGGCTTCCAGATGCTATCATGTCGTTGCTCTGTTGAGTGGCTAGCCACTTATAGCAATTTGGTCGAGTATGACCGGCAGCTCCACAATGATGACAGAGATGTTGCTTCTTTTGTTTAGGCTTTTAAGAGTTAGCCTTCTTTGCCCTAAGGTTTTTAGCATCTTTCTTATCTTGCTTAAGGGGTGCTCCTAAGATAGATTTATCCTTGTCTAAGTTCTCACTAGCTAATTCAGTTTTAACATCAGTGTTCTTAATTTCAGTATCATTAGCATGAGAAACAAAAACAGTATTACTAGTAGAAGCAGTATTAGAGAAAGAAAGACCATACCCTAAGCCTGTTCGATCCGAAGCAAATTTTGCTAAGCATCTCATCAAACTTTGCACTTGAAGTCCTTTCCAATTGAGCTCTGACTTGAGACAGATCTGCTTCAAGCTTCTTGGTCTTCTCAGCCAAAAAGTTGTTCTTAAATTTCAGTGCTCCAATAGTTTGATTCGTCTCATCAAACTTTGTGGACAACTCTTCACGATCAAGTTCCACATCACTGAGTTTGTAAAACTTCTCATAGGCTGAATGGATATCATCTTAATCATCCATTTTCTCAAATTTGGATTCCACCAGTTCTTCTTCTTCATCCACTTCTTCAATAATCCCTTCAGTAGGATTGACTGTAGCAGTGAAGGCATTTAAGATTCCGTCATCCTCATTGTTGGAATCATCTTCAGGCTCAGTGTCACTCAAAGTTGCAGCAAGTGCCTTACTCTTCCCAATGCTTTTGAGATATGTCGGGCATTCATGCTTCATGTGACCTAATCCATGACATCCAAAACACTTTGGTCCTGTAGGAACAGTGTACTGACCGCCATCCTTAGTATCCTTCTTCCCTTTATCTTGACTCTTAAACTAAGAAGAACTGGATTGTCTGCGGTCCTTGTCGAAATTCCTCCTATTGGCATTCTTCATAAACTTCTTGAACTGCCTTGTAATGTAGGACTTCATCTTGGAATCTTCATTATCGGAAGACTCATCCGTATCACTGCTCTTTGCCTTCAAGGCCATACTCTTGCCTTTACCCGTTTTGCCAATCCTAGATAGTCCTAGCTCATAGGTCTGCAAGTTTCCAATTAGCTCAGTTAAAGGAATTTTGTCAATATCCTTTGATTCTTCTATTGCCGTAATCTTGGCATGGAATCTCTGAGGTAGAGATCTGAGCACCTTCCTTACAACCTTGGGTTCAGGGATGGTTTCCCCAAGATTAAAGGCTAAGTTCACTATGTCCTTGAGCTTGACATAGAACTCATCAAATGACTCATCCTCTTCCATCTTATTTCTTCAAAGCTTGTAGTGAGCCTCTGAAGTTTTGAATCTTGACATCCTTTGTTCCTTCATAAGTTGTCTGGAGGATGGTCCAAGCCTCCTTAGCAGTTTCAGTTGAGGATATCTTCTTGAACTCCTCATTAGTGACTGCACTAAATAGGGCATTTAATGCTCTGTTGTTGAAGTTAGCCGCCTTGATCTTTGCGTCATCCCAATCGGCCGGTTCTTCTTTTGGCTTAGTCCAGCCAATCTCTACAGCTTGCCACACATTCTCATCTAAAGACTACAAGAAAGCTCTCATGCGTACTTTCCAGTATGCATAGTTAGTGCCATCAAATAAAGGAGGTATGATTAATGACTGTCCTCTATCCATGACAAACAAGGGTCAATGGATCAATACAGCAAAGATTAAACCTAATCAGAGTGTGCTTGCTCTGATACCACTTGATAGGCACAAACTGAATGACTCTTTATGATTAAACCAATTAATTAATTAGCCAAGTTATTAATTAATCAATTTATCATGCAATTGCGTGGAAGCACAAACAAATCATCAAAAACTGAATATGCAGTGAAAATTAAATGACACGGTGATTTGTTTACGAACGGGGAAAAACCTCGTGGTAAAAACCCACGGTGATTTTCAGGTTACCACTCCCGAAACTCCACTATTATCAAATCAAGCGATTATAAGTAAAGGAATCCCAAGTACCTTACCAATCTACAGTTGAACCCTTACCCCAATATCCAATTGGACTTGATTTGTAGTGACAATTTCCACCTTTGATGCATGGTTCTCAAGTACGTGACTAACCAATGTACGGATCCCAGTACGCGACTTCAAAACACCAACTAAGGAGGAGAGGTTGGCTGCAAAGTTCTTCAGTTCATCCTACACGATGAAGATCAGGAAGATGCTTGGTCACAAAACCTTTTGGTGCAAATACATAGCAACTTCTTCAGAGAAGATGAACTAGGTCAAGAACTTCGTCTTTGATCACAATTTGCTTGAACAGAGATTGCGTAATACTTTTGCAACTTGTGTCCAATTTGACGGCTCTTAAAATAATCCTTTTATATGTTTAGGGTTTGGAGAAAAGAAGACCCAAAAGCATATTCACGGATCCCAAAGAAATCAAATTAGAAAATCTGATTTTATAAATCTCGACAGATAGCAGGTGTCGAGGTAGCTATCGAGCAGGTGTCGAGATTTAATGAATTTGCATTTCAGCTTGCTTTTTCTTAGACATACTTGATGACTTCAATACTTGATCTTGAAACCTTGTTTCTTGAAGTATTAAAAACACCTAGAACTACCCAATTACAAGTAGAGTTCGTTTTGTCAAAGGATTTAGCCAATTTACATAAATAAGTGACATATGTTCTTAACAAGTGAAAACACATTTGTCCTAACACAGATAATGCACACGAGTGAAGCATGCAGAGAAGCTGAACCGTCATGTCAACTGTTGCACTACAGGACAAAAAGTCCAGACCGGCCATTCAGTTATCTCGCGGCTTGAACTCGCAACTCAGTCAAGTCGCTATGCCAAGTCGCTAGCCAGTTCTGTTTTGGAAAAATGACTCTTCGCATTCCAAACACCCGCCACTATATGTAGACCCTTATACCTATGAAATGTAGAGAGCTTCCATAATCTTTACATAGAGACTCTTTAAATTCCTCTACTCTCACCCTCTCCATTGTTACATTCTTGAGAGGTTCTTATCTAAATCATTTTCTCATCATACCCATATCTATAAGAAAGCTATTTGGTGCTTTGGGAAGTAGTTAGGAATGGACCAATGGTTATTAGTTGATACTATGGGCTATAGCAGAATCTGGTAAGCTAAAGAAGACAAAGGGTCGACACAACCTCGTTGGAGCAAGAAGCTTGGAGGGCTTAAGTACACTAGGTAGATTAGGCTTGGATGGTCTTCTATTGTTCATGTATCTCAACTTCATTCTTTAGTGGATTATTGACCGCTTAGAGGGCAGCGATGAGGTTTTACACCGAGGGCTTTGGTTTCCTCTTCGATAACACACCGTTGTGCTATCCTTGTGTTTGCATTTCTTTTCCCTTAATTTTTGTTATTTAATTTCTACTGTGGATGTGATTTTATTTGGTTTAGATTGTTTATCAATTCTGTTATAAGTTTATGTTCATTTTTCGCACGTACATTGTTTGATATTAAGCTTGAATTGGTAATTTGTAAATTGGGGGTCTAAATGTTCATAGTGTTTTATAAGCTATTTGAACATTCAATGTACTCCAACTTTCTTCTCTAGTGGATCAATTTTAACTTAGAGGGTTGCGGAGAGGTTTTTCATTGAGTTCTTTGGTTTCCTTTTCGATAACATGTCTCTATATTATCTTGTGTTTACATCTTTCTTCCCTACTCTTAAACTTTACTTTATATTGTTGATAATTGATGAATATGGCTTAGGATAGCATTATTTGTTGTTTGCATTCATTTACTCTTATTCCGCACTTAGTCTAAGTTAGAGTAAAAGCAATCTAACCATAATTTTAATTTGGGGGTCTAAACAAGCTCTTGTGTTTTTACACAGATTCGAGCTTTCAATTGGTATCAGAGCGGGTACACTTGTTTTGATTTCAATACCTAAGTATGATCATTGACCCCTTGTGTGTTTTGCCATGGATAGTACTTTGTATGCTTCTATGGATGTTATTGATTGTAATATGCCATGTGTTTGTGAAAATACCTCTATGAGTGTTAATCCTTATAATTGTGATAACATGTTACATGAATCTATGGGTGTAGTTGATGTTCCAAATGTCAAACTCTTGAAGAAAAAGGCTAAGAAGTTTCATGAGGATTTCAGTAAGTTAATTTGTGAAAATGATGATTTGATTGCTAAGTTCAATGAATCCAATAAATTGATTGAAAAGTATAAGAAACTTGATGAACATTCTCTTCAAAAATTAAAGGAGTTTGAATGTTTGAATATGGACTTGGATGCTAAACTTGTTTTGTCTAACAAACTTGTTAATGATCTTAAATGTGAAAATGAATCTCTTAAGATGCATGCCAAGTGTTTGATTGCTGAACTTACTGCTAAAAAGGAAGAAAACCTTTGTTGTAATCATGTTATGTTGTCCGATTTTGTGCCTAGTGTGAATTCTACCTCTAAAGACAAATTGGAGTACATTCCTACACACAAAAGAAACCAAAAAGTGGAGAGAAAAGCTCTTAAACCTAAGCCTTCATTTAGGTCTCATCCTAGGGATTTGAGTGGATCTAAATTTGTTCCTACTTGCCACCATTGCGGTGTGATTGATCATATTAAACCACAATGTTCCATGTTGAAGAAAGAGCAAAACCATGTTGTTAGATCCCTCCTTAAAAAGCCTAGTGGACCTAAACCCGTTGTTTGTCACCATTGTGGTGCCTTTAGTCATCTAAGACATCATTGCTCTAAATTGAAACTCTAAAAGAATAAAAAGAAAAGAGAAACTTGAGCTTCTTGGAAGTTGTGCTTTACAAGCAAAATCGGACTTAAGAAAAAATGATAAGTTGTTGAAGAAAGTTTTTGATGTTCTTACCTCCTTGTCCATGTGCATCTCCAGTTCTCATTCTTCCAGCCCTCGTCTCACTTCTCATGAGACACTCTTTTGGTTATTGATCTAATTCTTTTGATCTTTGTAGAATTCTTTATGCATTAGATGTTTCATTGTTATGCATTTGTGCATCATGCATTTCTTTATATGCATTGTTTTTGTTGTTGTTGTTGATCTTTCTTTTATGTATTCGTTTTATGTGTGTAAAAATTCAAAACCACATAAAAAGTGAAAAATTCAAAAAATTTGATTGTATATGTTTGAGCATATATCACATGTGAGTTTGGCCTAGTACATCTGTACTTATGGCGTAGTGCATTTACGAGCTTAGCTTGTTATATATGCATATTTTTTAAGTGTGAGCGACATCTAGAAATCTACATTTTGATTATAGTAAATAAATCTTCAAGTTTGTCATGAATGATTGTTCAATAGTCTTGCTTGATCTTGATACATGAGTAGACTTGTGCCTATATATCTCCTCATACTTTTTTTTTTTCTTTTTCAAAGAGCTCTACAAATATCAATTTTGAAAAGAGATTTTGAGCTGAAAAAGCCGTCGCACATACTAGTATTTGATTAGGGAAAAGGGAAATCGACTTGTATTAAAATGTATGGTGCCAAAACAAAAGGCTCAATTGTCAAAGATTTTTCAAAATGTTTATGACATCACTTCTCAAAATTTTGAGTTGTTTTGATTAAAAGTATGAAAAATGTAAGTCAAATGAAAAACTTTCAATCAATTGTAGTCACATTGGTGAGGGGTTCATATATGTTCATTTCTACAAGTGAGATAAGTCACTTGACTTCATACTAGTCGTGTATGACTTGATTGAATTAATCATTGAAATTTCATACTAGACTATAGACTAGTTACTTAATCCACACACACAACACACAAGTCTAATGTTCAATGAATGCTTATTCCATTTGTGTGATTGTATATGTTGAAATGTGATGTATGTGTGCTCAACTATATGTGGATCAAATAAAAAAAATTTCTGTTTTATTTTTTATTTATTTTTATTTGCATTTGGAAATGATTTGTGTCACCCATTTTTTTCAAAGTTTTTCAAGTTGATTTTGTGTGAAAAACATGTTTTCTGGGTGTTTTCACAAGTCATTTTGCGAGTAAGCTCAATCGGGAAGTTTGGACAGAGAGTTTCACGACTATTTCGCGAGTAAGGCTTACCTACGAGTTACTCGCGAAAATTCCTAACTTCCCGCGAAAATTTCTTGATCAGCTTTTTAAAGGGCATTTCGTGGGAAATTTGTTTTAAACTTCTCCTATCTTCTCCAAAACCCCTATTTTTATGTTTCTATATCAAAATCCAACTAAATCCAACTATTTTTCATTTCATTAACATCTCTAAGGTAATTTTTAACTCTTTTCATTGATTTTGATCCTTAGATTATGTTTTTGGGAGTTTTATGTTCATAGTTGGAAATTTCTCAATAGGGGTTGGAAAACTTAATTTTTGTCAATCTTTTTTATTGGGTTTTGTTTTAAATGATGATTTGCATTGGATGTTGGCACCCTGTGGCAAAACTAACATGTATTTAGGCAAGATTTTCATATGTTCATGCATTGTTTAACATACATGTGTAGTGTGTGCACTCTAAATGTTTGATAAAATGCCCAAATGGCATTTTCTCATTGTTTTGGATTTCGATGAGTACCAATTTTTGGGGATTACCATGATTATGCATGTTTATCATGTATTGATCATTGGTTGTGTGTTTTACACACTTTGCCCCATGAGTGCTTGCTCATGCATTGGCCATGCATCTCACATGCACACTAGATGCACACTAAATTCACCTTTATTGTACACACTCTAATACTTGACATGTTTTGCATTCACTCATGCTAGTTAAGTCTTTTTAGACATTTTAGCACATATAACATGCTCTTGTGTCTATGTCATGCCTAGGTCTATATCATGTTCCATCATCCTTAGCATGTCATGTTTACTTTATACTTTGTAGTATTGTGACTTTAAGATGTTTTATCTTTTGTTTGAGCTACATTTTCTCATTCATCTTGCACCCCTCATGCATCATCTTTTACCATTATTTATATCTTCTTTTCTTTCCCTCATTCCTCTTGATTCATTTGTTTATTCATGACAAAAAGGGGGATAGTATACTAGAGAGTATATTGGAGTGTATTGTCATTTCTATATAACTCATATGCACATTCTTAGGGGAAGAAATTTTACCTTGTGCACATTTGTAAGGAGAGAAAGCCATAAGGGAGATGCATATATCAAGGGGAAGAAGACATTGTTTTATTTATTTATGAGAAAACCTTATTTTGTCTTGTTTGACCTTATGCTTGTTTTCTCGTTGTTTTATAGTGCTTTGAGTTATGTTTAGTATCTATGCTTTGTTGCTATCATCGCATCGTATTTATGTGTTGGACATGCATACATTCTTATGCCATTGTGCGTTTTTTGGTTGCATGTTCGAATGATCATTTACTTTGATATGTGATCATTATAGTAATCTCCATATGACTGTCATGTATTTGATCAAGTTACTCATATATTTCACATCATGTTTACTTGATCGATTTTTACTTGTTACATTATACTTTTGCTTTTATCACTTGATTTACCTTGAGGGTCTACTGCATTTTGTGCAAGTGTTTCAAGTTACAGGTATTTTGTTCCAAGTTTATCACAAGTTTTAGATTTAGGTGTGAGTGAGTTTTGCCATTATTTCCAAACTCACATTTAAGTCTAGAGTTTATTATAGGGTGTTTTGTCACGGAATAGCCAAAGAGGAAGATTGTAAAGTTGTGATTTACAACTATGTTTTATGTTGGCTTTATTCCATGACAAAAAATGTTGTAATTGCTTTAATTTTGTTCCTTTTCTTTCTTTTCTATTGCATCATCTTCTCCGATTTGGTGGTGCTAGGTAGCAAGATGAAGAGATCGCCAAATCGGAGTTGAAATCTTAAGATTTGTGGTGGTGCAAGTGTGGTCCATGGAAGAGGTAATGAACAAGCTGTTTGGGACCTTTGTTACAATCTCCCATGGTGGTTTGTGTGATGGTGGTGGTGGTAGGAGGATTTGAGAAAATTTTGTTTGATTTGTCTTAGATTTGAGTTGTTTGGTTTGTGAGAAAATCTGGGAAAGTGAAAGTAGAATATTTGGATTTTTGTGGTTATTTTATTATGAAATGGAGGATTGTAATTGTTTGGTTGATGAGAAAGTGAAAGATTTTGTTTGTTTGTTTGTTTGTTTGTTTGTTTTGTTTTGATTTGTTTTTTTTTTTTTTTGTTTTAATTTGAGTTGTATTGGTTGTTTGGTAAAAAGAAAGTCAATAAAAGTATAAGTAGTAATTTTTTGGTTACTTATAAAAATGTTTTTATAAAGTTTAGTAAATTTATTTCAAGGGACATTTATGAAAATTAACTAAATAAATCAACATTACATTTTTGAAATGTGATGGAAATTTAATTAATGAACTGTGAATCAAGAGAACCAAACGCATTATACTTGATGTAGCATCAAGGGAACCAAACGCCCCCTTAATGTTTTGAACTTAGCAAAAGTAACATACCCAAATTCAACAAAAACCAACTGTGAATTGCGAAATCCTTGACAATAGACAGATTGTAGTGGCTGTTGAGTGGAACAATTAGAAAAGATGATGATTGTGGTGTAGAGATTGAGAAACGATGGTGTAGAGAAAAAAAACATAGAATTGAGAGGAACTTAGGAAGAAACATATTGAATATATTTGAACCTGATGGGACGTTTAGTAGACTGTAATATATACTATAATATAATAGATATTTCTATGGTTTAGCTATATGTTGTTTGGATATGTTTTTATTACAGAGAATAATTATTCCTTATAAATAGCTATTCTTTATTAAAAGCCTTAAATTCTTATTCCTTCCCCTAACACGTTGCATTAAAAAAAAAATCCCAAAAACCCCAACCACCTCTTACCTGCTTCTTCTCCAAAATTTTCATCTCCTTCCTCTTCAAAATTCTATCTCCCTTCTCTCATAAATCTCCTGCTACTAGTAGAGATCTCCTATTTGACCATTTCAACAGGTATTGTGTTCCTTTCCCTCTTAGTCGCTGCTCTCTCTACTCTAGAATTTTTTTCTCCCCTTACTAGAGCTCTACAATTTGACTACCCTCTCTCTCTCTCTCTCTCTCTCTCTCTCTCTCTCTCTCTCTCTCTCTCTCTCTCTCTCCCCCTCTCTCTCTCTCTCTCTCTCTCGTTTTCAGTGATTTCTAAAGCTTGTTGGTGTTCTTATCGTTTCAGCTACCCACAAAAGTTTCAGATTTACCATATTTGCAAGTACTAATCCCGTAACATAAACTTAAATAAATTACAAATGACTAAGAGCTTATTGGCTCTAAATGAAGGTAATTTTAAGGAGGGATTCAAGGCTTGAATTATAATTTGCATGGACAAATCACATGTATGTGGAAGACGATACTAACGTTGTTAGAGAATATAAATCCACTAACCTAACTAACCAATCAACTATTACCAGTGATGGCTCTAAATTTTTTTTTCCAGAGTGATCATTTAGAAACTTAAATTAAACAATATAATAAAAAGAGAACTTTATATATTGAGAACAAAAAAATATTTGTCTATAATATTTTGGGTATGAGATGAATTTTGGGTGTGTGGTTTCTGTATCAAATATTTGTCCATAATACTAGCAAAAAAAAAAAAAAACCATAAATTCAATTAAAATATTATTTCTTAATACAATAAAAATATTAGTTATTATTGTGTTAATGACTTTATTAACAATTTAGCCGAACATAAATTTTTGTTGTTTAATTATTTTTCGTTATTGTCCACTAATAGTCTATCACACGCCCCATTATCACAATGTAAAGTCTAAGTACCCGTTTGGATCACATCCAGTAGGTCCACGTTTGGCGCTTTTGGCTTTTTTTTTTTTTTTTTTTTGACCAGCGCCTATTGCAAATGAATAGTATTTTTGGTGTGAATAGTAATTCAGAAATATTTTTTTTTATTGTTTTTAATTTTCAGCAAAATAAGTAGTATCCAAACGCACCTTAAACTAGTAAATACGCTGCGTCACCCCTTATAGTTTAATTTTTATCTTTTATAATTATTTGTTTATTTACTTTACTACCACTAGTTAGCTAGTCCATTGCCCTAACTGCCCAAAGCATACCCAATAGACAAACATCACTGTCAACACAAAAGCCAAAGGGCTTAGTCACAAACAAAGAGTCAGTGGGTCAAGTTAAACTATTGAAGAAATACAATACGCATATATTGCTAGCAAAGGGATATCAGTATACACAATTAAATGTACAGTTTAGTTCCTGAGAAAAAGAGAGAGAATTGGGATGAGATACCTTGAGTGCAGAGTGCTTGAGGTTAAAGCGATGAAGGCTGGGTCAGTGGGTCTGCTGTCTGGCAATAAAAGGGGGCTAGAGTGGATTGCTGAAAGGTTCAAGTTGTTTCCACTTTAGCGATTTTTATATCTTGTACTCGGCATATATGCCGGGTACCTCATAGAGGGGCAGGCCCATAATGTGTGGGTCCCGCCCCTTGTGAGGTACTCGTCATATTTGCCGGTTACATGATATACTAGCTCCCACTTTAGGTTAAGATTTTTTGGTTTAAAATTTGACTGGTTTTTTTTTTTTTTTTTTTTTTTTTTTTTTTTTTTTTGAAATTTAGTTTTTATATTCAGATTCTAGTTCTATAAAATGTTTTTGATTGGGCTGGGACAGTGGGACAAAGACAGTGGGTCTTCTTTAATTTTCAGATTTAGTTCTATAAAATTTTACTAGGGCTTTTTCTTTTTGTTTGAAATGGCCTAATAAGGATAGAAGCCAATCTAAGCCCTCCCAGCATCTCTCTCTTCTGTAATGTCGATCTCTATCTCTCAAACTCTAAGTGATGCTCTCTCTGATGTGGTAGAAATAAATGTGTTATATGGTCTAAGTTATTTGAGTGAAAATGTGTGGTCTTTGGGGTTACGGAGAGAGAAGTGTTGATTTTGGGTGAAGAAGAAGAAGTAGAAGAAGGAGAGAAGGGTTGGTTGGGTGAAGAAGAAGAAGGAGGAGGGAGAAGGTAGACTAGTTGGTGGAGGAAATATATAAAGAGGAAAAGGGAAGATATTTGACAGGTGGGAAGAAATGGGTGGATGAGAAAAGAAAGAGGTTGGGTGGGATACTTATCCTATCATGTAAGGAAATTTACAAAAATAAATTCTACAATTGTGTTAGATCACACCAAATTATCACAAAATTTTCACAAAATTGAGATGTCAATCTTTCTTACTTTAAAAGAAAACTAAATTAATTAATAAAATATTATACTACAACTAAAAACAATAAATATTATGAAATGTTGTGACATTTTGTTACTTTTTAAATTAGTGCCATTTTTCTTTAGAAAAAAAAATAGTGGTTGAGAATTTAAAAAATATAATGGTTGGAAATGAAAAAAAAATGAAGAATGTAGAAAGATTAAAATAATAATAAAAGAAGATTAAAGAAAGAATGAAGAAATAATATTGAAGTGAGATAAAAAGAAAATGATAGAGAGTCTGTTGAAAAGTGTATTTCAAAAGTATGTAGGTAAAAGAAAAAAGTTACTGTTTACTCTCCAAACAGTACAAAAATATAGAGTCTATTAAAGATGCTCTTAAGGGGACAAATTATGGGCAACATTTAATTTTATTGGGCTTAAAAAAAAAAAAAAAAAATCTAGGCTGGTCTCACAACTTTTTTTTTTTTTTTTTTTAAGGGTGGACAAATATAATTTTTTAAAATTATTATATATATATATATATATAAATTCTCAACTCAGGGTGGTCCAGTGACCATCTTGGGATGAACGCGGTGCCGCCTCTGCCTATTACAAAGTTAGTTATGTGCAAAGACTAACTATACACAATTAGTAGCATTGTAAGTTGTTAACACATAAACAACCAGCAACACCCTGCAAACATGTCATAGATGACAAAAACTCCCAACACAACTTTTCATTCAGTACTAATCTTAATCCTTAATAATCCTAGTTTGTGTTTCACTTAAACCTAGATTTACTTTAATTTCTTTTATTTTTTATTTCAAAAAAATAAAAAGAATAAATTATGCAAGTGAGTCCAATAATACTTTTGTGCAGTGAACATATTATTAGTTTTCAAGATTAGGAAAAAAATGAGATTTTAAAAAAAGTAAAATCATCTCAATTTTGTTCCCTGTATTTTGTGGGATTTTATTGTATTGGGTTTAGTATTAAGTTGGTGAAGATTCAAGCTTAAAATAAAGAATTAGTGGATTTCGTGCGAAGCTCGTGAGAAGCTAACCCACAAAAGAGCCACGTGAGAAGCACGCGCTGGAAGTTGAAGAGTCGTGCCAGGTTGTCAGTTTTGCGAGTATCTCGCGAGTAAGGCCTTCCTGCGAGGTAGTCGCGAGACATTATGCTTGGAGGATTTTAATGTGTAACTTTCTTACCTTTTACCCATTCTATATATACCCTCATTACTCATAAATGTAGTGAGGCCATGTTAGAGAGAAAAACCCTAGATAGGATTTCTACAACACACACACCCATCTTTTTGAGAGGGAGCTACTCATCCTTAGTGAGAAATCATTGTAGCCTCTTCTCCTTCCCTCTCCCATTGTCATACCTTGAGAGGAGATTTATACCAAACACAACCCACACATATTCAGAGTGTAGAGAGTGTTTTGGAACTTGGGAAGTTTTGAGGAATTGCCAAAAGAAGCCGGTGAGGCTTGGCAGATGCAATTGGGCGTATTGCAAGGTTTGGAGAGCTAGACAAGACACGGTTTCGAGAAGTCTTGTTGGAGTAGGAGCTTGAAGGGCTTAGGTACATCAGGTAGATAAGGCTTGGAGGGTCTCTTGCTAACCCATGTATCCCAACTGATTGTCTATTGGATCGATTACCGCTTGAAGGGCAGTGGAGAGGTTTTTCGCCGAGTTCTTCAGTTTCCTCTTCGATAACACATCGGAGTGTTATCTTGTGTTTGCATCTTTCTTCCCTACTATTTTACATTCCATTTTACTGCTGTGTTGTTTAGTTTATGGATTAGAGTAGTTTGTTTGTTTTTTCGCTCCCATTTACACTATTCCACACTAAGTTTTAAGTTAGTGTAAAATCTATTGAGTCGTAACTTTAATTTGGAGGTCTAAACAGCTCTTGTGTTTTCAACACATTTTCAAACTTTCAATTAAAGACATGAAAGTTTATCTAAGAAACAAGTGAAGAAAAGCTGTTTCATTAAAGCTCGACACAAGTGTGGGCATAAGGGAAAGAGTGTTGAAGTCGCCACCTAGTTTTATGGTCTAGGAACCATGAATATAGTGTCCTTTTGAGAAAGGACCTTTGGTCTTACTACTAGAGTATGGGTTCAGAGTTTAGGTACGCTCTTTGGAAGGTGTTAGGCACCCAAGATCGCCTAACCCTAAGGTTGGCCTCCCATCATTGTGTCTTACATCCTAACCTTATTCAAAACATTTTCAACACTTGCATCTATACTCTCACACACAACATCACACATCTAAGCATACAATCATGGCATCATTCATCCCAAAACACATATCCATCCTTAAAGCAATAAAGAGCAAAACACATATGAGAAACCTTAGCATGTGAAACCCTATCATACATCTCAAGGTAAGGCAGCAACCCAAACATGGTAGCAAAGCAAATTACATCATAAATCAAAACAAGGCATCAACTTAATACACATGTATCAAGGGTGGATTAAAACAATTAACATGCATGTCCATGTGAATGCATGACTTACCTTACTTACCTTGCAGCACCTCAGCATCTATGGCATCATGAATGGGCATGTGAATGCATGTTCATGGCATCGAAGTAAGAAACAAGCATAAAACCCTAATCTAAACATGTGGTAACAAACAAACATGTTAAAAGATGGATAAGCAGTTATGGGGCTTAAAATATATGAAAAAAAATGCTACATAGAACAAACATATGAAAGCAGAAACAAAACAAATAAAAATTAGGGATTTTGGGTAACAACATCACACACATTAGAAAAGGTCTACTTACGCATGAGTTAAGCCTGCATGCACAAGCTAGATCATGTGTACGCAGATCCTTACCCAGAAACCCTAATTAACATAGAAACAAAGCAGAAACCAAAAAAAAAAAAAAAAAAGAAAAGAAAGAAAAATAAAAAAATATAAAGAAAGCCTAAAACTAACCTAAACAAACATATATAAACAAAAACTAAACAACGAAACAAATTAAAGAAAAGATTAATGGCAGAAAAGGAAAAAGAAAAGTTCAAAAGAATACCTTAAAGCAAAATCTCCTAGGCTTAATTTTTGACCGTTCCCTTCAGTCAAATCTATCACAATTCAATAAATAGTGATTAGTAATCTTAAATTCAAAGGATTGGGGCCAGAAAAGGTCCTAATCAAATAAAAAAGACTTGAGGGTGTTTTGTGAAATTCACTATTTTCTAGTGAATCTTAGGTTTTTCTCGTGGAATTTCTATGTGTTTTGAAAATGTACCATGAAAGACTTTTTATAGTTGAAAAAATGGGGTTTGGAGTTGTTGATATCGTATTTTGTCCACCCTCGATTTACGTGCAAAACCCCCGAAAATCCAAAAATATCATTTTCTCTTTACGGGGCCATGAGAACATCTAGAATGACATGGTGCAA
Source organism: Quercus suber (assembly GCF_002906115.3). NCBI lineage: Eukaryota > Viridiplantae > Streptophyta > Magnoliopsida > Fagales > Fagaceae > Quercus > Quercus suber. The sequence goes on along the minus strand of NW_027069785.1, from coordinate 488,943 downwards.
CCCGTTCAGGCACCGTAGCACTCGAAGTGACTTTTTTTTTCTCTCGCTAAAATGACCAAAATGCCCTTAATTAGGCCTACGTTTGACCGAAGGTTGAACGTGGTCCGAAATCTCACAAAACAATGTTTTCCCCAATTCTACATCAAACCCGAGCTTCTCAAAGATTTTTAGCAAATTTGACTGAGTTTGACCAAATTTGGCCAAAAGTTGACCCAAGGTGGGCCCAAAAACCCTAATTTTGATCCGGCAGTCAGAACAGGTTGAAACTAATGCCATTGTGAATATTATCAAATTCTCATTCCAATGACTATTCATGGGTCGAAATCGGAGTTAGAATGGCCGAGATATCATGAAAACCAGGATGACGCACCAATTGACGCACCACAAATTTCAGAGAGCCATAACTTTTGATCCGACTGTTGAATTTTCAGGTTCCACACCTTTTCAGAATGAAGAAGCCAAGATATTTCTAGAGGTACCTAGATCCACACTTTTTAAGGGCCTTTGAGGCCAATGGCCCTTGAAGAGCCGTCGCCTTGAAATTCATGCCCAGGGCTATATATAGCCCCAGGCATGCCCTAGACCAAGAGAGATTATTTTTCTGAAATTTTCTTCTACCTAGTCTCTCTACACATTTTTTCTCTCTTCCAAACACCAATAAAAACTCAAAATATACTCTAAAAAAACACATCAAAGCTTCTTGATTCTTGCATCTTCACCAACAACACAAGGTAGTGTTCTTGTACCCAATCTTCTTCTCCTTGGTTCTACATCTTGGATTTGGGGTTTAGGGGTGTGGATGTTTCTTTGTTAGCTATCATCCACACCTCTAACCTTCTAAATCTTTTTCTTAGCATGTTCTTGCTTTTTTTTTTTTTTTTTTTTTGCCATAATAATATGTTTTATTGCCTTCTTTGACATGTTTCTTGCTTTATCTTGTTTCTAGCATGTTTTAGGATAGATCTGTGTTCTTTTATGCTTGGTCACATGTTTTTTTTTTGTCCCGATCTACATGCTTTGTGTTANGTGGTCCGAAATCTCACAAAACAATGTTTTCCCCAATTCTACATCAAACCCGAGCTTCTCAAAGATTTTTAGGAAATTTGACTGAGTTTGACCAAATTTGGCCAAAAGTTGACCCAAGGTGGGCCCAAAAACCCTAATTTTGATCCGGCAGTCAGAACAGGTTGAAACTAATGCCATTGTGAATATTATCAAATTCTCATTCCAATGACTATTCATGGGTCGAAATCGGAGTTAGAATGGCCGAGATATCATGAAAACCAGGATGACGCACCAATTGACGCACCACAAATTTCAGAGAGCCATAACTTTTGATCCGACTGTTGAATTTTCAGGTTCCACACCTTTTCAGAATGAAGAAGCCAAGATATTTCTAGAGGTACCTAGATCCACACTTTTTAAGGGCCTTTGAGGCCAATGGCCCTTGAAGAGCCGTCGCCTTGAAATTCATGCCCAGGGCTATATATAGCCCCAGGCATGCCCTAGACCAAGAGAGATTATTTTTCTGAAATTTTCTTCTACCTAGTCTCTCTACACATTTTTTCTCTCTTCCAAACACCAATAAAAACTCAAAATATACTCTAAAAAAACACATCAAAGCTTCTTGATTCTTGCATCTTCACCAACAACACAAGGTAGTGTTCTTGTACCCAATCTTCTTCTCCTTGGTTCTACATCTTGGATTTGGGGTTTAGGGGTGTGGATGTTTCTTTGTTAGCTATCATCCACACCTCTAACCTTCTAAATCTTTTTCTTAGCATGTTCTTGCTTTTTTTTTTTTTTTTTTTTTTTTTTTTTTTGCCATAATAATATGTTTTATTGCCTTCTTTGACATGTTTCTTGCTTTATCTTGTTTCTAGCATGTTTTAGGATAGATCTTGTTCTTTTATGCTTGGTCACATGTTTTTTTTTTTGTCCCGATCTACATGCTTTGTGTTACATGTTTATGCCTAGATCTATTGTTTCTATGTGTTGTTTGGCTAGACTTACATGTTTCTATGCTTGTTTACATGTGTTGGACCGTGTGCCTTACCGATCCATCCAACAACCAATTGGTGAAGGATGAGGGGCACAAATCTTTTATAGCATTCTATTGCAAACCAAACCCATTGGTGTGGGAGCGAATTGTGAAATCCCTCACAATCCCTCCTTATAATGTGACTCTAACGACTCGAACCTATGACCTTAGCTTTGATACCACTTGTCAGACCATGTGCCGTACTGATCCATCCAACGACCAATTGGTGAAGGATGAGGGGGCACAAATCTTTTATAGCATTCGATCACAGACTAAGGCCATTGGTATTGGAACGAATTGTGAAATCTCTTATATACCTGCTTGCCTTTTTCTGGTGTGGTTGTTACGATTTGTTTCACTAAGGCTAGTGATGCCTAAATTTCACCACGAAAGTAAGGTGACTTCTCGTCGGATTTTTGCAGTGGAAATCTGGCACTTTGCTCAAATTCCTTAGAAAAGCATATATTGGGACCACATCCATTCAAAAGCCAAACCTTAAAGCCCTCCTCCCCCCCATGCATGCAAAGCCCCGAAAGCCAATGCCAAAATCATGTTTTTACTGCCAATGTCCAAAAATTAAGGTTTTATCAAAACAAAGGATTGTCTTTGGATAGGCGTTGTAGGGTGCCTAACATCTTCCCCACATGTAACCAAACTTCTGGACCTAAGAATCGAGATTTTTTGCCATCCACATTAGATTAGGAAAAATGCCCTTTTTTCTTAGCCTAGGATTGGTAATAAAATCAGCTAGAAATAGGTGACCAATCACACCTTAAAAAAACCTAATGATTGATGGCGACTCCACTTACCTTTAGTAATCCCTTGAAATTTGGCCCAGATTCCTGCCATGATGCCAAAGGTAGACCTACCTTCCTCCACCAAGAGAGAGAGCACTCAAAGCTTCGTGCGAACAACATGCATATACATCAAGAGGGGCCTCCAACAAGCCCCATGCGTGTGGGAGTTGTTGCCATGACGGGTGGTCGAACAAAGGCACAGCGATGGTGGTCTTTTCTGCTTAGCTGGTCGAGGCTGGGCATCGATAGACTGGCGACTCCATTGGGGATTGATAGGACTTTAGCCTTTAGAGCTTTTGATAGAATCATAATCTTTATACATTGGCTTTTAAAAACACGAAAATTGGCATTGGTCTCTGGGGCTTTCCTTTTGAAAAAGGCTTCTACTATATCCTAGTAGACTATTTTCAAAAGAGCAAAAAATCCTTTCTCCAAAAATCCTTTTTCAAAAAGGTGGCTTTAGGGTATTTTCACATAGGGCTTTATCGCTTTCCTCACATGCTTTACCGCTACATGCAAACATAAGGTAGTAAAATTTAATTTCCACTACACCTTTATTTGCTTTTTGCTATATATATCTGCTGTGCTTTAAAAAGTCTTTCCCCGTCATTAAGGATTACATGACATATACACCCTTTTGAGTTGAACCTGGGCTCCATACTGCTGGTGTAGTCTCATCACTTTTGGGGATTTCATCACCCCATCTGTAGATGTATGGACCGAAACATTGGCAGTGTTACCCATAGTTAGATACAAGGATGATGTTGTAGGCACTTTTGGGTCCATGGGTGAACAAGGATTTCTGAAAAGGCCCCCTTGATCCTTCCTGCCCCATAACTTCCATAACGGGAGGGGTATGGTGATTGAGTACCCTAGGATAGGAACCACCTACTAGTTAAGCCTTTGCATACAGTTAGCCTAGTTATGTCAAACTTGTGAGGACTAGATCAAGCCTAGAGCCCATCAAGAGTAGGTGAAACCTAAAGAGCGAACATCAAAGCCTAGGAAAGGATACCCTTATAAGGTTAGAGGTCAGGGGAAAGTGTCTTGTAACAAATGTGCCCTTTTTGCTTGCACTAAAGAAATCGTGCTCTACTTTAGGTTTCTGTTATCTTGCTTACACAACATCCATGATTAAAACCCCTAGGAAAAGTAACCCCGTTGCTTGTACATGCTAGACCATACCTTATCCCTAAGGGTTTACAACCTTACAAGGGCACTCATGCATACACTAATTCGTTCCTTCACCTTGTGCAAAGATAAAATTTGTGGCAAGTAACCGAAACTTCGTTCAAGGGGGAGGTGCTACCGGAAAACTGTCAAGAATCCCAAGACATCATGAATCCAAGAATTCTCCTAAGGAAGATCCAAGAAAGATTGTCAGGGGGCCATGATCCTCGGAGAGATACAAAGGTCCAAGAGATCCATGCTGTCCAAATTATCAAGGGATCCAAGTGTCCAAGAGCTTCCCTGAGAAGTCCACATTGTCAAAAGCCAAGTTCTTTCTCGCAGTTGCACTTCTTGTAAAAGGCCCACTGTTGGAGTTGATGAATCTAGTGTTGTAAAAAAACAAGTCTTGTACAAACATGTAATCAAAGAATTAGTCTTTCCTGCATTGTTAAGCATATCATGAAAGTTTTGGTTACTTGCCAATCTTGTGCATTAATTTTGCATTATAGTAGAAACTCACCATGATAAATACCCAATCAAGAGAGTAAAGCGAAATTTTTCTGAAAATGGTAGATGCATTTTAAATAGCAAGGATATAAACTAACTTGATTTTGGTGTTGTGTTTCCACTTTGTCAAACGCAGCCTGTTTCTTTCACTTTCTGCTTTCTCAGGATCAAAAGATTGCTAAAATGAAACAGGCTAAGCTACCACCACATCGTGATCCCATTATCACTAGGTCTCGTGCAAGAGAGATGTCTACTAGTGGTACTTCTCCCCTTGAGGAAACTATTCAAGAAGTTGCTCTTCTGAAGGAGCAAATGGCAGAAATGACGCGTATGATGCAACAACTAATTGTAAGATGAGGACTAAACTCTTTCGGTCATAGTCAAAGGGGTCCCCAAATCGAGAATGAAAATCAGCCTCTGCCAGTATAGGAATAGGGCCATCATGTACCGCCCCAGGGCAATGACTAGGAAACAGATCCTTCTAAGGATAACAACCCCGAATCTATGTATGGCCAAGTCAAGAGCCAGGTGGAAACTCTAGTTGAGAAGCTTTGTATCATAGAGGACTCCAGTGTCCATGGAAGCATTTATCTAGACAGTCTGACCAACTTGCCTCAAGTCATTATGCCTCCCAAGTTTAAGGCACTAGAGTTCGTCAAGTATGATGTTACATAAGACCCCTGCGCGCACTTGCTCATGTTCAGTAGGAAGATGACTCCCTATAAGGATAATCACCCCCTACTTTGCTACATTTTTCCTGATAGTCTGATCGACCTCGCGGCTGCATGGTATGCAAGGTTGAAAAAGACCTCTAGCTAGAGGGAAATGGCCAACTCTTTCTTAGAGTACTACCGGTTCAACACTGAGATAGCTCTTGACTGCACCATTCTTCAGAGGACAGAAAAGAAGAGTGGGGAATCCTTCCATGAGTATGCCCAGAGGTGGCATGAGCTAGCTGCACAGGTGCAACCCCCATGATAGAAAATAAGATTGTTAGGACATATGTGAATCATGTTAGGAACATATGTCATTATAGAATTGGCTAATCCTTTGACAATATGCACTTTAGTTGTAATTGGGTAGATCTAGGATGTGTTTAATACTTCAAGGAACAAGGTTTTAAGAGTTGGCCATTTCTACTTTAATACCTCTCGATTTGTCGAGAATTATGGATTTCTATATAAAGAGTCAACGTGATTTCTACTTCATTTTTCTCGATCCTTTTTGTCTTCTTACCTTCCCAAACTCTTCTCTCTCACTCCAAGCCTCTTCCCTAAGTGTTCTCTGGTCTTAAGAGCATTTTCAAAATTAAAGAGGTTTTTACAGAATTTTTGGGATGGGTTTTGACCAAATGATCCTAAATGTTCATTCATTGCATTACATTTGCATTTTAACTATATTTTCATGCATTATAGATGTGTGCTATTATGTTGAATTCACGTGTGCTGGTAGGATTGGATTGGGCTGAGCCCATGATGTTTTCTTATTGCATCTTGCATGCTTATGCATTTTTCATGCATACATACCTTCATTTATTTATATTCTTATATTGGTCTGTGTTGGTGCTTTTCTATTTGTCTCTCTCTCTCTCTCTCTCTCTCTCTCTCTCTCTCTCTTTCTATGCGTTAGCTTGATCTATGGCACCTACATGTAAATCTACTCCGTCTCGGAACCCTCTTCATTCTGGGGCATCTTCCTCTGATTCTACCCCTTCCCATGTCAGGTTTCGTGATGAGAAAGCCAAGTTAGACTTCTTAGAGAACTTTTAATGACTCGGAATTCATTCGAAATGCCAAGTTATTCTATCAGATTTTTCTGATACTGACCTTCCCACTGTCATCTATAATTGGGGTTAGGAGTCACTGTATGGCATCTCTGTCACTTATCCTTTTGTGATCATACAGGAGTTTTACTCTAACACGCACGGATTCGACTATTCAGTATTTCATTTTATCACTCGTATTCGAGGTATGCGCATCATAGTCACTCCAGATATTGTATCCGAGGTGCTACATGTTCCTAGGGTAATGCATCCTGACTACCCTGGCTACGATCGTCTAAGGATTATGTCTAAATACGAACTCTCGTCTCTTTTCTGTGAGACACCTTCTTTTTGGGGTGACTGTCAAAACACCCCTTGGTTGGGCTTTGCAAAAGGTCTGAGGTTCCTTAACATGGTAATGACATTCGTCCTTCATCCTTTGTCTCACTATAACTCTATCACAGAGCCTCGTGCTTGATTTTTGTTGCCCCTCCTTGAGAGGCTTACCATAGATTTTCCCTCTCATTTCATCATTTCCCTTATAGTTGTCTATAAGGATACGATGACTCATGATAAGCTCATTTTTCCTTCAGCTATCATGGGGCTTCTTTGCCATTTTTTTGTCTCCTATCCTGAGTTTCCTAATTTTATGGTTATGTGTGTCATAGACCCTGCTTCTGTTAGACAAAGTGAGGCCCAGCTTTGACCGAGGCGGCCACAAACCGAGATGGCGACTCCTTCAACTTCTTCTACTCCATCCACTTTCGCCCCTTCTTCTTTTGTGGGTGAAGTGACTCTCGAGACCATCATGGCACAGCTTATGCACATGGATGCTCGCCTTGACACTCTTAATGATGAGTTGTGTCAGGTGAACACCCTTGTTGGTCATATCGCACGACGACAGGCTGTCATGGGTGGTTTCGCTGCCTCTTTTTCTCTATCTCCACCAGCTTCAGAGGATGAGAGTGATGATGGCTCCAATAGTGATGATCTTGATGAGGACGATGGTGCTAGCTCTTCCAATGACGATAAGATGACTACTTAAGTTACTTTTCCTTTGTTATTCGTGACAAAAAAGGAGAGTAGTTTTGGGTATAAGAGTAGTCATGTACATAGGGGGAGAGTTAGCATAAGAGATTTTCGTTAGGGGGAGTGTTTTTCTTTTTGAGGGATGTAGTGAGGACTTATGTATTTTTTTCTTTTTCTTACTTTATAGATATATTGTTCTTACTTTGTGATAGCAAACCTTGTACTTATGATGTTATATATATGATGAGGTTGTTATTACAGTTCTTTCACCTATCTATACATATGTTGTTTCTTTTCTCTCTTTATGCACATGCTTCTTATTTATTTTATACAATCTTTTATTTCTGTTTCACACTAAGATGCCTTGATAAGTTTTGTTTAAAGTGTTTTAGAAATACAGGTTGTCAAAGTCTTCTTGCCATAAACTCTCTTCTTGCAAAGTTTTTCAAGAGTTTGTGTTAAGATAGATCTTATTGTATTCAACAAGTGAATATGAGTTGAGTGATTTATGACTTCTCTCATATGTTCATTTGTTTGTTGTGGTTTTGTCACGAATTGCCAAAGGGGGAGATTGTTAAGACATATGTGAATCATGTTAAGAACATATGTCATTATAGAATTGGCTAATCCTTTGACAAAACGTACTTTACTTGTAATTGGGTAGATCTAGGATGTGTTTAATACTTTAAGAAATAAAGTTTGAAGTTCAAGTGTTAAAGCCATGCAAGTCTGTCCAAGAATCAAGTGAAGAAGTGCTAGATTTTAATGCTCAACAGCTAGTATCTATCGAGGTTTAATAGGCTGTTTAAGCCCGATGCTCGATAGATAGGGTATCTATCGAGATTTAAAAAAGTCAGATTTTCAGTTATGATATTCACCCAATCCATGTATAGATTTTTTGGCCTTTCTTTTCTCACAACCCTAAACATATATAAGGATTGTTTTAAGGATCGTCACAGCTGATGTGAGTGAATGCAACTTGATGCAAAGGTCTTTCACAAGCATATTATGAACCAGGGACATATTCCTTAGTTCATCTTTCTCTTTAAGAAACTACTATGTTTGCACACCGTAGGGTTTTATAACCAAGGAGCTTTGTGATCTTCATCATGTGATGAACTAAAGAACTTTGCAGCCAACATCTTTCTCAAGTTGGTGTGTAAGCCACATACTGGGATTAACGCATTGATTGGTTAGTCATGTACTAGGAGCTATGCATTAAAAAGGAGAGATTGTCACTACAAAACAAATCCAATTGGGTATTGAGGCAAGAGTTCAACTGTAGGTTGGTATAAGGTATTTTGATTCCTTTACTTGTAACTGCTTGTTGTGATAATAGTGGATTCTCGGGAGTGGTGACCTTAAAATCACTCGATGGGATTTTTACCGTGTAGTTTTTCCCCATTCAAAAACAAATCACCATGTCAATTTTATTTTCCGCTGCATATTAACTTAGTTGGTGATTTATTTGTGCTACCACATGTATTGTATGTTAATTAACTTAATTAATTCATTTGGCTAATTAATTTGTTAATTTATCACAGGGGGTCAATACATTCTTGGCTTATCAGAGATGATCAAGTGGTTCACTGATAACCTCAAGCCTCCTTATTACGAGAAAATGATTAGCACCCAAGTCACTCATTTCACTAGCCTCATCTGTATCGGGGAGTGCATTGACGAGGGTATTAGGAGTAAGAAGATCATGGATGCCAAGTCTCTAAGTTCCATCGTTAAACAGCAAGTCAAGAGAATGACTAGTTGCAAGACTAAGGAAACTGATGTTCATATGGTTGACAATGCCTCATAAAGGCCTAGGGGTGTTGCTCCCGCTTATGCTACCCCAATTGCAAGACCTTATTAGCAGTAGAATCAGTCTGCTCAAGCCCCTAACAGAGCCTTTAATTAGAGAGGAAGGCCAGATCTATCATATCCCTCTAGGAGGGAAAACCGAAAGTACACTCCGTTACCCATGCCTATGGCAAATAGATATGCTTACCTACTGGAAAGGAAGTTACTGACCCCACTATTTCAGAGGCCCAGAGAAGGTCCTCTCCCACCGGGATTTGATTCGTCCAAGAAGTGCGAACATCATTTTGGGGTCGAGGGGCATACTTTAGAAGAATGCTTCCAGTTGAGAGATCGTGTCCAAGATCTCATAGACAACAAGCTGATATAGTTCGACAGTTGCTCCAAACATCATCACAAACCCTTTAGCTCCCCATTAGGGAGGGAATGTGAACGCCATCATCACGGTGGAAGAAAGGGGTCCAGATTTCTCCTCACCATCATTCCCATGGATGGCTATGCTTTGAGCTTTGGTCCAAGAGAACCACTTCTATCTCAAAGGTATGGAAACCTTAGGATTTGATTAGGGAATGTGCTTATTTTACGACAGTGAAGACAGTTATGCTTTGTTTGATTATAAAGTACTCCAAGCACAAGTGTAGAGTTTAGCCGAACGCGGTATCATTTAGGTTGAAAGGGAAATTGTGCAAAGAGGTAACTGTACAGTAGCCAACTTATGTCTTTTGGCTACCTAGTCAGGAGCTAGCTGCAATGCTATATCAATTGGGTTAAAGAAGGAGTGGGATGAATATTTACTGAAACACCTAGGCCAAATTGCTCTAGCACCGTCCTCTTCAGCTATCATTAAGGAAATCGTAGAATCACCTGCGAATTCAAGGTCATCAAATATCAGGGAAAGGGCAACCATCGAGGAATTCACTCCTCTAGTTCTTGCCTTATCTTCGGTCACAGGGTCAGCCTCATCATCAGTTCAATAGGGAACTGCAATTGCTCCCACTATCCGAGGTTTCGATCCTCTTATTTTGTCAAAGCCTGACTTAGGAATCTCAGGGGTATCTGGCTCAAAGGCCCTTGAAGCCATGCTGCCAAGTTCGGTGGTCATTAATCCGAAGACGTTCTCCATAGCGCCTAATTTGCAAACTCAAGAGGGCGTTATCATTCGCATGCCAAAGCCGTTCCTTTATGAGATAGTCAACGTGTCCCTTGTGTTGGGAAATTTAGACCTCGATTAATAGAATTAAAAATTTTTAAAACCAATTTGTTAATTAGATTTATTATGAATAAAACTTGTTAAAACAAACAAACATCAATATCATGTCAATAATGAATGTAGCGGAAAAGTAAATAAGACAAGATATGATGACCTAGGAAAACCAATGAAACCAACCAGTTTCACAGTAAAAAACCTGGGGGGAAACCTTTCCAAAAAGCAATCCACTATAGTAAAGAGAAGTTTCAGATCTAGTACAAAACCTTTATCCCTAGACTCTATAATCCCCGTAAATGAACTCATAGCAGAAACCTTGTACCGCTTTAGAACCTCTCAACTCTTCAATATATGAACGCCACCCTTTTTGTTGATGCACGAATCCCAGTGCATGACTAACCAATTGCGCGGATCCCAGTATGTGACTTTAATCACCAACTAGATGAAGATCATTGGCTGCAAAACTCTTCACTTCATAAACAATGAAGATTAAGAAGCACTTGGTTACAAATCCCTAAGGTGTAAAGATGTAGTAGCTTCTTTCAAAGAGAATAAGGCATCAATCACCTTTTGCATATGTTCTCCTTGTATTCTCTTATGTGACGGCCTTTAAAATAAGCCTTATATAGGTCTAGGGTTGTGAGAAAAGAAACCTTACACAAATACAAAGGCCTGGCCCAAAAAAAAAAAAAAAAAACACACATCAAAGCTTCTTGATTCTTGCATCTTCACCAATAACACAAGGTAGTGTTCTTGTACCCAATCTTCTCCTCCTTGGTTCTACATCTTGGATTTGGGGTTTACGGGTGTGGATTTTTTTTTCCATTATAATATGTTTTTTTGCCTTCTTTGACATGTTTCTTACTTTACCTTGTTTCTAGCATATTTTAGCTTAGATTAGTGTCCTTTTATGCTTGCTCACATGTTTTTTTGTCTCGATCTACGTGCTTTGCGCTTTGTGCTACATGTTTATGCTTAGATCTATCGTTTCTATGTGTTGTTTGGCTAGATCTACATGTTTCCACGATTGTTTACATGAATACTTGTTTAGATCTACATGCTTAGGGTTTTATGCCATGATTTCCTTTGGTTCGTTCCTCTTTTTTTAGATTAGTGTCCTTTTATGCTTGCTCACATGTTTTTTTGTCTCGATCTACGTGCTTTGCGCTTTGTGCTACATGTTTATGCTTAGATCTATCGTTTCTATGTGTTGTTTGGCTAGATCTACATGTTTCCACGATTGTTTACATGAATACTTGTTTAGATCTACATGCTTAGGGTTTTATGCCATGATTTCCTTTGGTTCGTTCCTCTTTTGGCTTTGTTTTGATGTCAGGGTTAAGTGCTCACATGCTTGATATCTTGTCTATGGTTATGCCTTGCATTAAGGAAATCGTAGAATCACCTGCGAATTCAGGGTCATCAAATATCAAGGAAAGGGCAACCATCGAGGAATTCACTCCTCTAGTTCTTGCCTTATCTTCGGTCACAGGGTCAGCCTCATCATCAGTTCAATAGGGAACTGCCATTGCTCCCACTATCCGAGGTTTCGATCCTCTTATTTTGCCAAAGCCTGACTTAGGAATCTCAGGGGTATCTGGCTTAAAGGCCCTTGAAGCCATGCTGCCAAGTTCGGTGGTCATTAATCCGAAGACGTTCTCCATAGCACCTAATTTGCAAACTCAAGAGGGCGTTATCATTCGCATGCCAAAGCCGTTCCTTTATGAAGATAGTCAACGTGTCCTTTGTGTTGGGAAATTTAGACCCCGATTGATAGAATTAAAAAGTTTTAAAACCAAGTTGTTAATTAGATTTATTATGAATAAAACTTGTTAAAACAAACAAACATCAATATCATGTCAATAATGAATGTAGCGGAAAAGTAAATAAGACAAGATATGATGACCTAGGAAAACCAATGAAACCAACCAGTTTCACAGTAAAAAACCTGGGGGAAAACCTTCCTAAAAAGCAATCCACTATAGTAAAGAGAAGTTTTAGATCTAGTACAAAACCTTTATCCCTAGACTCTATAATCCCCGTAAATGAACTCATAGCAGAAACCTTGTACCGCTTTAGAACCTCTGAACTCTTCAATATATGAACGCCACCCTTTTTGTTGATGCACGAATCCCAGTACATGACTAACCAATTGCGCAGATCCCAGTACGTGACTTTAATCACCAACTAGAAGAAGATTATTGGCTGCAAAACTCTTCACTTCATCAACAATGAAGATTAAGAAGCACTTGGTTACAAAACCCTAAGGCGCAAAGACGTAGTAGCTTCTTTCAAAGAGAATAAGGCATCAATCACCTTTTGCATATGTTCTCCTTGTATTCTCTTATGTGACGGCCTTTTAAATAAGCCTTATATAGGTCTAGGGTTGTGAGAAAAGAAACCTTACACAAATACAAAGGCCTGGCCCAAAAAAAAAAACACACACACATCAAAGCTTCTTGATTCTTACATCTTCACCAATAACACAAGGTAGTGTTCTTGTACCCAATCTTCTCCTCCTTGGTTCTACATCTTGGATTTGGGGTTTACGGGTGTGGATTTTTTTTTTCCATTATAATATGTTTTTTTGCCTTCTTTGACATGTTTCTTGCTTTACCTTGTTTCTAGCATATTTTAGCTTAGATCAGTGTTCTTTTATGCTTGCTCACATGTTTTTTTGTCCCGATCTACGTGCTTTGCGCTTTGTGCTACGTGTTTATGCTTAGATCTATCGTTTCTATCGTTTCTATGTGTTGTTTTGCTAGATCTAAATGTTTCCACGATTGTTTACATGAATACATGTTTAGATCTACATGCTTAGGGTTTTATGCCATGATTTCCTTTGGTTCGTTCCCCTTTTGGCTTTGTTTTGATGTCAGGGTTAAGTGCTCACATGCTTGATATCTTGTCTATGGTTATGCCTTGCGTAGATCTACATGCTTTATGCTTTATGCCATCTTTTATGCTTAGATCTACATCCTTACATGCTTATATGTTTAGATATACATGCTTATATTCTTGGATTCATGTTCTTCCATGTCTATGTGCTAAGCTTTCACATGTTCATACGTGTGTTGCCATACCTTTGCGTAGATCTATGTTTTCACAAGCTTGTGTGCTTAGATATATGTTTTCACAAGCTTGTGTGCTTAGATCTATGTTTTCACATGCTTGCGTGCTTGGATCTACGCTTTATGCCATCTTCCATGTACTTGTGCACTCCATGCTTGTGCACTTCATGCCATGCTTGTGTGCCTAGGCCTAGACTTGTTTGTCATGTCATGTGCTATTGTAGCCCTTTTGTTCCTTTTATCGTATTTTCTTGTGTTTTGGCCTTTTCGTTCGGACTCGATCTAGGCCCTATGATCTTTGTCATCGTCCATACACCTTGGCCTATAACAAAGGGTTTGGATCACCCGTTTTTCATTTCTGTGCTTGCTTGCTTCTATGTTTTATGCTTGTGTTAGCCTCTCTTGTTCTAGGCTTTGCCACATTTGGCACCTTTAGCAGGTTCGTGGTTGTATGGATGCATTCGACGCCTATGAGGCCTTGTTTGGATATAGCCATTTGGGATGCATTGCCATAATGTCAGTTGCTTCGTGCAAACCTATCCCCTTTTTTGCTCCGTGCGACGATTGCTTAACATGCTTTTTTATGCTACCTGTTGGCTTTATGGGTCCGTTTGGATACAACTTATTGTTGCTAAAAGTTGTTGAAAACTGATTGTTGTTGAAAACACTGTAGCAAAATAATTTTTAAATGGATGAATAGTATCGTGGGACCCATTTTTAATATTTTTTAATGTATGAACAGTACATGAACAATTTGTGAACAGTGCACACATTGTTCATGCACAGTAATTTTTGTCTCTAAAAAGTCAAGAAATTCGGCCAAAAAAAAAAAGGGAGAAACCGCAACGCAGAGAACGCACCGCAACTTAACGCACTATCCAAACCCTTGCTATGTGCATCTTTACACACTTGTTTACATGTTCTTGCATGAGTCTTGCTCGTTAGTATGTCGTTCATGCTTCAACACAATGAGGCTATCGACATTTGATACAAACCTACCCTTGTCCCTCATGGACACCACCTTTTTTTTGCTATCTTGCATGTTTACCCTTTGCTTATTTTTTGCTATCTTGCTTGTCTGCCCCTTTGCTCGTATGTTTACACACATCTTGTATGCTATGCTTGTCATTGCTATCATGCTTGTTCATTTTGCGCACTTTTGCTATTATCTATGCATCTCTCCCTTTCCATTACTCATCTATTGGTTTCTTATCTTTGTCTTTGCATGTACAAACATGGAGCTAGGGCATGATCTCCTAGGCGCAAGCAAAAAGGGCGTGGATGCAAGCTTGCCAACATGAGTCGAGCGGCTGTGTTCAGTAGGTTTAGGGTTTGGCTTTTCCCTTTAGTTATGTACTCTTTTAAACCCCTTCCTTCCTCCTCTCTTTCCCCCTTAGATGGTTTGTATTGGGTATATCATGCTTTGTACCACTCATCCTCATCTCTAGAGTATGACCCCTATTTATTTTCCTATACCTATATTTTGGGCCATGATCTAGGGATGTTCACATTTACTTTCCTGCTCTGTGTGTTAGCATTGTGCATGATGCATGTATATATATACCTACTTGCTCCTTTCTAATGTGTTTGTCACGATCCGTGTTACTTAAAGCTAGCGATGCCTAATTTCCGCCGCAAAAGTATGATGACTTCTTGCTGAATTTTCTCAATGGAAATTTGGCACTTTGCTCGAATGCCTTAGGAAAGCATATATTGGGACCACACCTGTTCAAAAGCCAAACCTCAAAGCCCCCTCAATGCATGCAAAGCCTTGAAAGCCAATGCCAAAGTCAAGATTTTCTGCCATCCACATTAGATTAGGAAAAAATTCCCTTCTTCCTTAGCCTAAGATCTTTAATAATATCAACTAGAAATAGGTGACCAATCACACCTTAGAAAAACCCAATGATTAGTGGTGACTCCACTTAGCTTTGGTAATCCCTTGAAATTTAGCCTAAATTCTTGCCGTAATGCCAAAGGTAGACCTACCTTCCTTTACCGAGAGAGAGAGCACCTGAAGCTCTACGTGAACAACACACATAAACATCAAGAAGGGCCTCTAACAGGCCCCACGTGCACGGGAGTTGTCGCCATGGCAGGTGGTCAAACGAAGGCACGGCAGCGGCGGTCTTTTCCGCTTAGCTGGTCAGGGTTGGGTGTTGATAGGAATGGCTCCCAGATGATGTGGGATTCATTCTAAACCTTAGCCATTATTGCAAAAATCTTTCCTTTAATATGCTTATGAAATCCTAGCTAAGTACGCAAGAATGTGCCTGTGAATGCATGCTTTAGCTTGCGTATGCAAGCCGCGACTCACGTACGCAGGCTGAGGGCCACTTTGGTCATTTAATTTTCCAAAAATAGATTTTTTTTTCTTGTTTAAAAGGTTATATTTTCCATTTAACACCCCTTAAGTCAATTTAATATATGATTGGACTCTAAACTAGCCTTAAGTCTTAGAGTTTGAGCATCATTAGGGAACCGGGACCCAATTCGTAAGGGGTATAAAATGCGGTGACTACAGATGCCCTTCTTTCGATTTGTGAGATTTGCTAATGGAATCAAAAGAATAAGAGACAACATTTTGTTTTGACGTACGGCTGGAGCCCAACCTATACACACGACACACATCACGCATACATGGGGCGGGGTGTAACTCTGAAGAGTTGCATGGGATTCGTATGTTCTAAGTCCCTCCTTTGTTACTTGGGAAACGAGCAACGACAAGTTTACTATCATAAAACCTGTTTTTCCACTTGCAAGCAAATGATAAGTGACTCATTATCCTAGAGTCACTTAAAAAGAAAAAAAGAAAACAAACAAGGGTGCTTTTATGAGCGAACCTTACAAACAACAAAAGGATATAGTCCTTGTGGTGTCCATCCAAGGCTTTTGCCTTAAACTTCTTTAGGTGGCTTGTTCCTTTCGTCTTCTTCACTTCTTTTTCTACCTTTTCTGGTGAGGCTCTTGTCTCGAGTTAGCCTTAGCCTCTTTCTCTATCACTATCTCTACCTCTTTGCCAATGGTCAGTAAATGGTGTTTTTGAGGTGGCTAACCCTATTCTAGGACTTTAAGAGGCATGGAGGGCCAACTGGGGGTAAGCATGTCTTGCTTATCTTTACTCCACCCTCGACATTCTTAGTCGGGGCACCTTGCAGCAACTTGTGGGGCCTTGGAAGCTCCTTAGGATTAGTTTTCTTTTCATGTTTTGCACTATTATTTGTAGCTTATAGTCTTGCAAACTATATTGTCTTGCAAACTATCATCTTGCAAACTGTCACCTTGCAAATTGTTATCTTGCATCTAACTTGTGGCTTATGATTCTTTCTTGTAGTGTGGGTTGTTAGGTACGACCTCATAACTCCAGGCACTGACCTAGTTCTAAGGGATTTTCACCAAGTTTGGTCACATCTTGTGGGATTGACTTCAGATAAGGTAAATTTAAGTGTTCTAGTTGTTCATGCTTCTTCTTGTATTACCCTTAAGATACTATCTTCCTAACCTTGTGCCTTTATAGGTAAACTGGGCCCTGTGGGCTGGCCAGCCCCTTCCTGCTACTCAAGACTTCGAGCCTGCCGCTCTCATTGCTTCAGAGATTACCCAACCCCTAGAAGGAGCATGCTTGAGGGCTCTATATTTGGCGGAAAGGGTGAGGTGCCAATTGGTAGGTAAGGATGACCCACAGGTTCCGATGGACCCACCTGAGTTCATGCTTCCCCCACACTCCATGATTAATGCTGAATACAACTCGTGGGGGAGTGGTGTTTCCAATGCCAAACAGCCTCTTGAGGGGTTAGACTATGACGAGTTCAACATCACTCGCCTCATGTCTTCTCTTACTATTCAGGTATATGCTCAAACTCTTGTACTTCTTCTCTCTATTTTTTTCTTTGTTTCTCATGATCCTTAATTGGGGAAATTGTAATAGGGGGACCTACTATCGATGAGCCATTGATCCTCCACATATCCCTTGGACGGTCTATGCTTACGGCCCAAATGGCTTTGCTAAGAAGCGTGTTGTGCCCCGCAACTCTAATGTCATGGGCTATCCTTTCCTTCCTAACACTCGAGCAGTAAGTTCTTTCTTCCCTTTGTCCTTTCTCTTTGCCAAATTTCTCTTCTTGTTCAGTCACTAACCCTTCTTTCTTCAAATTACAGCCCACTATCCAAGAGCATAAGGAGTTGGTATGGCTAGCTGGAAATCTTAAGTTTGAGGTGACCAGCCAAGGATCTAAAGGTGACTCCTAGCTACCAGCCAAGGAAGAGGTGGCACTATTGATCACCTGTAGTCACAACATATATACAATAAACAACACAGCTTTTTTTTTTTTTTTCTTTGAATGTCTTTTTTATTCCCTTTAGTAGACATTTAAGTTTGATTTGAGACAAAGGATTTTATTTAAGAACATCTTTTTACACTTATGCTTTTGATTGGAACTTATCACTTAATTTACAAGATAATGATAAATTGTATGTTTCTATACAACTTTACTTCTTTGATGCTTGCAACCTGATGCTTGGAATATGTCTTGAAGGTTCTTTAGGTCACAGGAACCCTAGAAATGCTTAGGAGTAGAAAACTTTGTTCAAAATAAAGGAACATGGGCTTCTACCAATCACTGTGCGTACGTGGAAATGAGCCTGCATATGCAGCTTTGACTTTGCATACGCAGGGTTGATTATGTGTACGTAGGCTGCGAATTAGAAAAACCCTAGTCGACTTACTTAGGTATAAAAGTAGCCGTTTGAGTCCAAAACCCTCATCAACCAACCCAGAGAACATTTTTTGAGATCTACCAATGGCAAAAAGCCTCCTCTTGATGTTTCCACTTGGATTAGGAAGCTTGGTCCTAATTTCAAGGATTCTATTGCTCCCTATGGCCTTTCTTGCATCTTCCCTTACCATCAAATTATGGTGGATGAGCCTTTTCTCGTGCTGCTGTCAACTATTGGATTCCTTCTTGGGATGTATTTTGCTTTAACGGAATAGAATTATGCCCCATTATTGAGGAATTTTCTGCCATCATGGGTGAACCGAAGATTGATGATCTTATCTTTCCTATCATGGGTGGAGATCTTCCTTCCTTGCTGGGAGTTATGTTGGGCATCCTTGAAACCACAGTCAATAGGTGGTGTGTCTTCAGCAAACTCAACCTGAGGCTTGTCTTTGATTACTTTTCCGGTTCGGCCTTCCTTGAGGGTGGGAGGCCATAATCGTACTACCTTCGTGTCTTTTGCTTATGTGTCCTTGCAAGGTATTTCTTGGTCCAACAGTCATATTGTGTGGACCTTCGGATATGCATGGTGGCTTATAAGCTAAAGAGAGGTAATCTGGTGGGCTTGATCTTAGCGGAAACTCTCAATGGTTTGGATGCCTTTCAGAGGAAGGAAGCCAGCTTTTTTGAGAGAAGTCCTCTTCTTCTTAAGGTATAATCCCTATTAGGAAATTTAGACCCCGGTTAATAGACTTAATAAGTTTTAAACCTAAGTTGTTAATTATATTTATTATTAAAAAAAAAAAAAAAAAAAAAACCTTGTTAAAACAAACAAACATCAATATCATGCATAGCGGAAATGTTAATAAGACAAAATATGATGACCTAGGAAAACTAATGAAACAAACTAGTTTTACTATAAAAAACTTGAGGGGAAACCTTCCCGAAAAGCAATTTATTGTAGTAAAGAGAAGTTTCAGATCTAGTACAAAACATTTGTCCCTAGACTCTACAATCCCTGTAGATGAACTTACAGCGAAAACCTTTTATTGTTTCAGAACTTCTAAACTCTTCAATATATGAATGCCACCCTTTTGCACGTATCCCAGTACGTGACTAACTCCAGTAACTTGAAGATGTTTTTGGCTGCAAAGTTCTTCACTTCATCAATAATAAAGATCAGAACCCTAAGGCGCAAAAGACGCAGTAACTTCTTGCAGGGAGAATAAGGCACTAGGTCACTTTCTGCATGTGTTCTCCACATATAACCGCCTTTACAATAAGCCTTATATATGTCTAGGGTTGTGAGAAAAGAAACCCTACACATACATGTCAACTACGGCCAAAAATCAGATTTGGAAATTCTGATTTTGTAGATCTTGACAGATTCAGCTTCTGTCGATCTTCGTCCTTAAATCTTGATAGATACTGCTTCTGTCAAGGTATCTGTTGAGCTTTAATGAACAACTTTTTTTCATTTGTTACTTGACTTGAACTCTTGTTTCTTGAAGTATTAAAGGCATGAAGATATTGGTCCAATCTTCATGCCTTTAATACTTGACTTGAACTCTTGTTTCTTAAAGTACTAAACCCATCCTAGATCTACCCAATTACAAGTAAAGTTCATTTTGTCAAAGTATTAGCCAATTACATAAAATATGTCCTTAACAATCCCTAACTTTTGCCTAGGTTCTCAACCTAGCGAGATTCCTCTAATTTTGCATCGATTTCTTTTCAGTTTTTAACCCATCGAGGCACCTTATATCGTCTTTCATCATTATTTTTTCCATTTATTTTATTTATTTTTTCACTCATGCTCTCTACTCTTTTTTTCTTTTTTCTTTTTTCCAAAAATGGCTACAAGAGAGGCTACCGTTGCTTCAACCTCCTACTATGCCCCTTAGCACCTACCTTCCAAGTCATCTTAGAGATTGCAGCTTCAAGATGTCATGGGTTTTGAAACGTACATGGAGTTTATGGGTCGCCTCAAGGAGAATGACATTTAGTGGGTAGGGAATGGTGGCATATCTCAAGCATGGTCCATAGTTGCTACAAGGATCATTGTGTGACTTTAGTTGGGCTTTGATGTTGTTCTTACTACTCTACTTGTCATATCTAAAGGCAATTTGGAGAGCATCAAACAGCTCCTAATGGTGAGGGTGCCTTCCACACTGCGGTGTTCACCAATAGGATCTTAGGCCAAATTAGTAAGGCTTGGCCACGTCGTAGGGTGACGAAAGACATTATTCCTCCCAAATACGTCTACCCCACTACAAGCTACAAGCAATGGTTGGAGCATGGCATGAAGTGGATTCTAAACAATGAGAAGGCTTACATGAATACTAGCTAGAAAATAAGGAGGACTGAGTGACCACCTTGATATGCCCCATGTTTTACTTTTCTGCACTTTTGTGATTCTCATGTTTTGTTTTTGAATTTAATAAAGGATTGGAATGTTCCAAATCCTCTATGAAAACAAAACTATTATCTTTTAATTTGAGAAATGAGAGAATTTCCCTTTTTATTATCTTTGCTTATTGTCATCTCTTTCATTATTATTTTTTCTTTTCTTTTTCCTTTGCCATGTAATTTTTGCCCATGATGTCATTTGAGGAATTTTTTCCATGCCCATGGCCTTTTCCCATAACCTTTGCCTAAACCTCCCTTTAGGGTTTTCAATCTAGCGGGGTTCTTTTGCCTTAATTTTGCCTAGGCTGCCCTTTCGGGTTCTCAAGCTAGCAAGCTTTTTTCTTTTTCTTTTAAATGTGGTATTTTCAGAGCCTATTCATGTTAATGGGGGTGAAGCATCTCTTCCCCATCCAAATCTGTGATTCTTGTAGCACCTCCAAGCATGATCTTCTTAATGATAAAAGGTCTAGACCATCTACACTTCATTTTTCCTCTTGGATCAAAAGTTGCTTCTTTAAGCACCTTTAGGACCAAGTCCCCTTCTTTAAGGTTTCTTGGTTTCACTTTCTTGTTGAATGCTCTAACAATTCCTTTTTGGTACTCTTGTGCATGGTATTGTACCCTCACTCTCTTCTCATCTATCAAAACCAATTGTTCATACCCCGCCTTAGCCCAATCCTTTTCTAAGACCTTGGTTTCTACCAATACCTTCAAAGATTGTATCTCCAACTCAATAGGAAGTACCACCTCACTACCATAGACTAAAAAGTAAGGTGTTGCCCCAGTTAATGCACGGATAGAAGTCCTATAACCCCATAAGGCAAATGGGAGCTTCTCGGGCCAATCTTTGTATGTCATTACCATTTTGGCTAGGATATTCTTCACATTCTTATTGGTTGCTTCTATGGCCCCATTTGCTTGTGGTCAATATGGTGAAGACTTGTGATGCTTAATACCATATTCTTCCATGACCATTCAGACTTCACCTTCAAAGTGGGAATCATTATCGGAAATGATCTCTTAGGGCACCCCAAATCGACATATGGTGTTTTTTCTAAGAATTGAGACACATATTTAGCCTTTAACACAGAATAGGAGGTCGCCTCCACCCTCTTAGTGAAATAGCCGACTACCACTAAAATGTATTCATGCCCATTTGAAGCCTTAGGAGCTATCCTTCCAATCACATCTATGCCCTAGAATGAGAATGGCCATGGAGAGGTCATTCTATATAACTCACTAGGTGGTACATGATTCAAGTGTTAGAAAAACACATGTTTGTACTGCATACAAAACATAAACAACAGCAAATTAACAGATCTACTTATTCACAATTGATAATATGTACTATGTAAATTTCAAAATATAAGAGCAAGAGAGTGTACCTTGGTGCGGTGAAATTCAAAACCAAAGATTAGAAATACTTGGGAACACTTTTAATCTTCACTCCAATTCCACTTATGCCCAAGAAGTGTGGTCTCTCAATCAGTTTATATGTGTGTATTCAAGGGAGACTAAGAGAGTGTCCTATATTCACATACAAATCATTCATTCTCTTACAAACCTGTGTATGTTTCTCTCCTTATAACTAATTATCTAATTGGGCTAGCCTTTTGAGCCATTCCAATTGGGCTTTAGTATGTGGCTTGGAGTGGGAACAAATAAAACTCTAGCTCCAATAGGCATTGGACTTTTCTGTCAACTCTTGACAAGTCCAAAGTTACAATTAATTATATTTAATACCACTATATAAATATAATTGCACTTTAGGACTTATTAATAAATTATATTTCAAGACTTTATTGTACATGCAACTCCTTTATAAAATATTCTTAGTAATACAAAGTCATAAATATAGACTGTTACTTTGAAGATTACTACATCTTAATTTCTTGAGTACCCAGTTTAATCTTCTAAGTTATTCATCATATATTTATGAAATCTAATTTCATAAATATATACTTTAATAACTCCTTTCTAAAGTGGTTAGGCCTAACACTCTGAATAACCAAACCCATTAAACTTATCTTAAATGAATATTTTATATCTTTATTAAAAGATTATGAATTTCATCTTGAGAATATATGTTCCATCAACATTAAATGTGGCTGCCCAACATACTAAGGTTTTGATTGTGACTTTAGATCTCACTTCTGATATATCAAAGCAACCTACACTTCACGATTAGGTCCATTATTCTCTCATGATTAAGAGTTCATGTAAATAGAAGTCATGAGAATTATTATTCATTTGACAGTCGTTAGGAGAATAATAAATCTCACAGAACTTTTAAAATATATCAACATACCAACTAGAAGTCTCCACTTCCATGATCAAGACAAATCATCTTAGTTGATATGTTATAGTTTTCGCAGATAATATGCTTAATTTTATCACCGACTACAAAGTAAAATTCTGAGTTTACAAAGAACTTGTGATTTATATCTTCTATGACTAAATCACATAAATCACATATTATGCATCTCATGGACTAAATGATAATGTCCAAATATTCATGTTACCATTATTTTAGATAATAATAAAACAACTTCATTAATTACAACATTAAGTCATACATAATGTCACACATAATGTCATACATAGTATCATACAATGGGATTTAAGGGCACTAATCCAAACATCTAGTTGTTGTGTGTATGACAATCATGAAAACTTTTCACATAATCCACACAATCGGTCTCCATTGTATTCTAGTAGTGCCCTATCCGTAGAATTTTCTTGGCTAGCATTCTCCCATTCATATGAGGGCCACAAATCCTTTGATGAACTTCTTCCATTACTTTCTTAGCTTCTTCTCTCTTCAAGCAACTAAGGTGTATAACATCGTAGGAACTTCTATAGATTTATCACCCACATAGGATGTATTGAGTTGCCATCATCCTAATGGAACGACGTTCTCTCTTGTCATCATTATCTGAATATGTCCCTAGTTCCAAGAACTTCATGATCTGTACTCAATCTTGTCAAAGGTCTTGGTCAAGTTCTCTAAATATTTTTGATAAGGCTTCAAATGTTCCTCCTTCACCTTCCACAATGTTTATGTTTGGGCTATAACCAAAGTTAAGTCCCTAAAGACTTCGACTTCTTTTACCCCCAATTCTCGAAGAGCTTCCATTTCGGCAATGCAAGCCTTATATTTAGCCACGTTGTTAGTTGCTTCAAAGTTCAATTTAATTGCCAAAGGCATGTGAAACCCCTCGATTTATGGCTCCGTCAAAGTACATCTTCCATGTCCCTAACTCAACGTCCAAAATGTCCTCATCTAGAGAGTCTTCTCTACCACCTTCACCTTCTATAGGATTCTCGGCACAAAAATCTGACACGACACTTCCTTTGATAGTTTTCCTAGCCACATACTTCAAATTGAATTCTACCAGCAAAATCAACCATCTTGACAATCTTCCACTCAAAATGGGCTTCTTAAAGAGGTACTTCAATGGGCCCATTCTTGCTACCACCCCTATTTGGAAAGGTAAAATGATATGCCTCAATTTGTGTTCGGTCCAAACAAGTGCAAAGCATGACTTTTCTATGGGAGTGTACCTAGTCTTGTAATCATGGAATCTCTTGCTCAAGTAATATATAGCCCTTTGGTTCTTCTCATCATCTTCTTGTGTAAGCATACTTCCAATTGCAACTTCTATGATGAAGAGGTATAGGAGTAGGGGCTTTACATTTTTTTGAGGCACTAGGATAGGCAGGGTGGAGGAGATACTCCTTGATAAGTTAATGGCTTTTTGGCACTCATCATTCCATGTATGTGGTTTATTCTTCCTTAGGAGTTTGAAGATGGGCTCACAAATAAAGGTGAGCTTGGCAATGAATCCACTAATATATTGTAGTCAACCTAAGAAATCCCTTATTTCTTCCTCACTTTTGGGTGGCAGCATCTCCAATATGGCTTTGATCTTGGATGGGTCAATTTCTATCCCTTTATGACTCACTAGGAAGCCTAACAACTTTCCAATGGTTACTCCAAAGGTGCACTTCTATGGGTTCAATCCCAATCTATATTCTTTAGTCCTTTTGAAGAACTTCCTCCAGTTTATGGCATGGCTTCCTATATCCTTGGATTTTATTAGCATATTGTCAACATTCACCTCTACCTCATTATGCATCATATCATGTAGCAAGGCCATAGCCATCCTTTGGTAGGTTGCCATAGCATTCTTGAGGCCAAACGACATTACTGTGCAATAATAAATTCTCCATTCGGTAGTGAAGGTGGTTTTAGTCATGTCCTCAAGAGCCAACTTGATTTGGTTGTACCCAAAAAACTATCCATGAAGGACATCAATGCACTTCCTGCCGTGTTATCCACTAAGACATCAATGTGAGGGAAAGGAAAGTCATCTTTAGGGCATACGTTGTTCAAGTCCCTAAAATCCACACAGATCCTCACCTTCCCATCCTTCTTAGGTATATGCACAACATTGGCTACTCATTCGGCTTGGTGTATGAGTTTGATGAACCCTACCTTTAATTGCTTAGTGACTTCCTCTTTCATTTTCAAGAGCTATTCGATCCTCATTCTTCTCAATTTTTGCTTGACAGGTACCTTGTGGTTGTGAGTATCAATGTGATGTTGAGTTATCTCAAGGTCAATTCTAGGCGTGTCTTTATAGGACCATGCAAACACCTTTTGAAATTCCATGAGGAGTTCTTGAAGATCTTTCTTTCCTTTTTCATTTAGAGTTGAGCCAATTTTAATTAAGCATGGATTCTCAAGAATTGGTTCCATAGATTCAATTTTCTTTTCCAATTTTTTATTAATTTCATTTTCAAATTCACTTAAATCATTTAAGTGCAGAATTTCAATGTTATGGGAAGCATCAAAGTAAGCCATATCAGAATTCATCTTATTGAAAATATTGAAAAGTACATTAGAACTTGCATTACAAAACTTTTTCCCCACGTTTTCAAAAAACCCAACCCAAGTCCAATTATTAATGGGCCCTATAGTATGCATGATGAATTTGGAAGGATCACTTAACTCTTCATTGGTGATGGCGAACACATGCCCGCTTGTCTTTATCATGGTCTTCATTGTTTCAACCTCCATATAGTTCACCTAATCAACCTTTTCTTGCATTTCTTTGATCACTAAGGCAGGCTTCTCCTTGAAAGTGACTTTTTCATTAAAGAACATTTCCCAACCTAGATACACCTTTCCATCTTTACCTACCCAAGGTTCGAGGAAGCCATAATATAGGAAGTCTCCTCTTTCTTTCACAAAGTTCCCATTAAGAGTGCCATGGTTTTTCTTGATTCCATCGCAGCCTTCAAGGAATCCTAGACCCTCCTTGGTCATTTGAGTCTTGATAATGTGGAACTCAACTACCCCGTTTCCTTCCTTTCCATGGCCCATACCAAGCATGTATCCCATGTTCTTCATCATTGCAATCACCTTATGGCTATAATATGGGAACAAATTAGTAGCATACCTTTCATCCTTCAACCCATAGTCAATCATATTTACAAACTCAAAGCCACTCATTTTAAGCTCACTCCCTCCTTCCTCAAGTCCACAAACTAGTGCTAGGATCTCACCATCTCCAAGCATTATGGCATTCCCTCCTTTCCATGGGATCTTCATATTTTGGTGTAGTGAGGAAGGGATTGCTGTTGGTAAATCTGGTTTTGTATCTCATACAAAACACATAGCGGAAGCAACAAATGTGGATCTATTTCATTCATGATTGATAACTCGCATTATGTAAATGTCAGAATTTAAGAAAAAGATAGTGTACCTTGGTGCGGTGAAATTCAAAACAAAAGATTATAAGTACTTGGGAACACTTTTAATCTTCACTCCAATTCCACTTTACGCCCAAGAAGTGGTCTCTCAATCAATTTCCAAGGGAGAATAATTGAGTAGTTTCACTCGCACATACACACCACTTCACAATGGTGTCTCACTTTTTCTCTAATAAAAATTCTGTATGTCTCTCCCTTTATATATAACTGATTATCTAATTGGGCCGGCCTATTGGGCCTTTCCAATTGGGCTTTAATGTGTGGCTTGGAGTGGGACCAAAAGGACCAATAAGACACTAGCTCCAATGGGC
>NW_027069785.1:396537-460853 GCF_002906115.3 Quercus suber | reverse complement strand
TCATTGCCTCTTCATAAGTGTAGGGATCCGATTCAGCCTCTTCTGAGATAGCTTCATAAGTTTCTCCCAAACCTATGAATCTTATGGGAGGGCTGAACAATTCTCCCACTACGACAAGGCACCTGTGTACTAGACATCTCATGAGTAGTATCTTGTGGTGTATCCAATACAACCACATCATCCCTAGTTTCATCTATTGGTTGTTCAACTAAAGGTTCATTCATTTCAGCCAAAACAACTTTATTTCTAGGATCAAAATTATTCATATAATCATCTTCCAAAAATTTGGCATGTGTGCTAACAAACACTTTGTTATCTTTATGATTATAGAATAAATAACCCTTTGTTTCTTTTGAATACCCTAAAAACATGCATACTTCGGTTTTAGATTCCAACTTATCAGACTTCCTTTTCAACACATGTGCTGGAAATCCCCAAATGTGGAGATATTTCATACTAGGCTTACGCCCACTCCACAATTCCTTAGATGTGTTGGAACAGATTTTGATGGAACTAAATTCAAAATATGCATTGCAGTTTTTAGTGCATATCCCCAAAAAGAAACTGGTAAAGTTGAGTAACTCATCATGGACCTAACCATTTCCAAAAGAGTCCTATTCTTCTTTCTGCTACACCATTTTGTTGGGGAGTTCCAGGTGCAGTCAATTGGGATATAATCCCATTTTGAGTTAAGTAATCCTTGAAATCCCTAAGAAAGTATTCACCACCACGATCAGATCGAATAGCTTTTATGCGTTTACCTAATTGATTCTCAACTTTAGCCCTAAACTCTTTGAACTTTTCAAAGGCTTCGAACTTCCATCTTATTAGGTACACATAACCATATCTTGAGTAATCATCGGTAAAAGTGATAAAGTACTCATAACATCCTTTTGCTTGGGTTGACATAGGACCACATACATCTGTATGAACTAATTCAAGCAACTCTTGGGCTCTTCTACCTTTTGCATTAAAAGGTCGTTTGGTCATTTTGCCTTCCAAATAAGATTCACAAACTGAAAATTCATCAAAGTCTAATGGCTCTAAAAGTCCATCTTTGATCAGTCTTTGAATTCTATTTGGATTAATATGACCCAAACGCAAGTGCCAAAGATATGCTTCATTAGTAGAAGGAAACTTTCTCTTTAATGATTTTATATGAGAGTTATGATCTAATTCAGAATTATAAAATTCATGCTTATCAGGAGTTAAAATATAAAGACCATCCACAATATTGCCAGAACAGATAACATTTTATCATTCTTTATTACAACATTGTCTTTTAGGATAACATAATATCCATGTTTACCTAAATAAGTTGCAGAAATTAAATTCCTACGAACATTAGGTACATACAAACAGTCTTCCAATATTAAAACTCTAGATTCAAAACATAAATTAAACACTCCAATAGCTACAACTGGAATCCTACTCCCATCAGCCAAGGTAAGAAACATTTCCCCTTCATTCAGCTTTTTGGTCTCCTGAAACCCCTACAAGGATTTGCAGATATGATTAGTACAACCTGAATCCACACACCAGAAATCTGTGAGATTCTGTACCAAACATGTTTCAAGAAGGAATATACTTTTCATACCTCTATTCTTGGCAGCCTTAAATATTGGACAATTCCTCTTCCAATATCCTTTCTCACCACAATGGAAACACTTTCCTTTGGTTTTCTTTCCTTTGTTGGCAACTCCTAAGGCAACTTGTTTACCATCTTTCTTAATGAAGTTCTTCTTCTTCTTCTTCTTACCTTTGCCTTTCGACTTAGGTTGAGAAGTAGAAGCTTCACCAAATTGGCTTCAACACTAGAAGTACCAAGGATGCTTTCCGCCGCTACCAACTCATTCATCAATTCAGACAATGTATAAATCTTTTTGTTCATATTATAGTTAAGTCTGAATTCCTTGAATGATTCTGGTAGTGACTGGAGTATCATATCCACTTGGGATTCTCCATCAATATCGGCACCTAAAACTTCCAATGTATTCAGATTAGAGATCATCCTAAGACAATGCTCCCTCACTGAAGTACCTTCAGCCATTTTGGTATTATAAATCTGCCTCATAGTTTCTTGCCTTGCAGAACGGCCTTGCTCACCAAACATCTCCTTCAGACTGAGCATAATGTTCGAAGCTAGTTCTACATCCTGCATTTGATGCTGTAGAACATTTGAAATAAATGCTAGGATATAGCACTTGACCATCTCATTAGATTTCTGCCAACGATCATATCGCTGTTTTTCCTCAAGAGGGGCATCTAATGATGGAAAGCTAGGACATGGTTGAGTAAGCACATATTTGTGCTCTTCAGCAGTAAGAACAATGTCCAAGTTTCTTTTCCAGTCAACATAGTTGGATCCAATCAGTTTGTTTTGATTAAGAATAGCAACAAGTGGGCTAAATGATGCCATGATTTTAAATCTGAAAATAACAAACATGAATATAATAAGTAAACTAGACATTATCAATTTAGCATATAATCATATAATATGGAACCTTATAAAACCATAAAATAATATATGCAACGACAAACCAATCCATGTCTATAATTCCTTGGTAGCAAGTTTATTATAAACACATTAATTGATTGAGAACTATTCTCATTATTAGTGCTATCATGATAACTCTTATCATACACTAATAATATGCCGTATTAGCTTTAGCTTCTAAGTGATAATGACATAGCTCCTTTGGGAGGTTAACATTGCACTTAGTCTAGTGTACACTATTATCTAGAATCATGTGTAACCACATTTCATCTCCCTTATAATGTTTAAACTTGTAGTACCATGGAACAAAACACCCTCCTTTGGGATCGCGAGACATATATGCCAAGACGAGGTGCTTATCCATACTACTTTAAACAGGTTAGTTCAATCTTATAGTACTTGAAGTAAACACCCTCCTTTGGGATCGCAAGACATATATGCCAAGACGAGGTGCTTACCTACACTACTATGAACCGATAATGGAGGCCGTGAGATCCAACCCTTGTATCTCTCTCCCACTAGATATTTTAAATTAAAGGTTTTTATGTTCAAGAACCATAATTATGCTAGAAACCCTTAAAAACATAATCCTAATCACATTAGGAATAAATTTCATTAAAGTATTTTAATAGGAAACCAAAATACTTTATTCTAGCATTAATATACTATTTGACTATAAATATATGATGCAAGGCAAGTAACAATATGATGAATCCTTTATAAACAATTTGCATGTAAACCCATATATTTATATATTTATAATATAATATACGGATTGTACAACCAAGGCAAATATTACATGCTTATAAAATGGTCATCAAGAACTTGCATATAAAACCATATGAAAGCATGTTACTGACAGAATGAAAATGCCATATGGGTCCATGAAACCATGCAAGATCAAAAGCCTTATAATAATCAAACCATGCAAGCCTTATATTTATATTTATATCCAAGCGGTGTAAAGCATCATTCACGCACTTGACAGTTACATTCAATAGTCAATAACTATATCCATTCCGAGAAAACAAGAGACCGACACATCAAACTCAATCAATGCATTATAGGTTTATGTGTTCGTCTCTAATACAAAGACTATTGTGTTCATGTTCAATACAAACACCATCATAGCACGCTAAACATGGAGAGACATAATCTTGACCACTTCGAACAAACCAAGAGAATATGCATTCTTGGTCTAAACCCAATATCATCATGTCTCATATAAGTCAATGGCATTGACAGCGATTATCAAACAAAATTCAACCGTCAATTATAACCAACCAATGCAAAACCAAATGCTTATACTTTGACCGATATACCAATTTTACTTTAATTCTATAATTCAATCACATGCTATACAATCATGATATGAAAACCTGGCTCTGATACTAATTGTTGGTTAAATCTGGTTTTGTATCTCATACAAAACACATAACGGAAGTAATAAACAAAGATCTATTTTATTCATGATAGATAACTTGCATTATGTAAATTTCAGAATTTAAGAACAAGATAGCGTACCTTGGTGTGGTGAAATTCAAAACAAAGGATTATAAGTACTTGGGAACACTTTTAATCTTCATTCCAATTCCACTTTACGTCCAAGAAGTGTGGTCTCTCAATCAATTTCCAAGGGAGAATAATTGAGTGGTCTCACTCGCACATACACACCACTTCACAATGGCGTCTCACTTTTTCTCTAATAAAAATTCTGTATGTCTCTCCCTTTATATATAACTGATTATCTAATTGGGCCGGCCTATTGGGCCTTTCCAATTGGGTTTTAATGTGTGGCTTGGAGTGGGACCAAAAGGACCAATAAGACACTAGCTCCAATGGGCCTTGGGCTTTTTTGTCAACTCTTGACAAGTCCAAAGTTACCATTAATTATATTTAATACCACTATATAAATATAATTGCACTCTAGGCCTTATTAATAAATTATATCCCGAAACTTTATTATACATGCAACCCCTTCATAAAATATTTGTAGTAATTCAAAGTCATAAATATAGACTGTCGCTTTGAAGATTACTACATCTTAATCCTTGAGTACCCGGTTTAATCCTTTTAAGTTATTCATTATATATTTATAAAATCTAATTTTATAAATATATACTTTAGTAATTTCTTACCAAAGTGGTTAGGCCTAACTCTCTGAATAACTAAACCCATTAAACTTATCTCAAGGGAATATTTTAAATCTCTGTTAAGAGACTATGAATTCCATCTTGAAAATATATGTTCCATCAACATGAAATGTGGTTGTTTAACATATTGAGGTTTTGACCATTACTTTAGATCTCACTCCTGATATATCAAAGCAACCTACACTTCATGATTAAGTCCATTATTCTCTCAAGATTAAGAGTTCATGCAAATATAAGTTGTGAGATTTATTATTCAATTGACAGTCGTTAGGAGAATAATAAATCTCACAGCGGTCTAGTTCCTCTACTTCCAAAATCAAGACAAATCATCTTAGTTAATATGTTATTGTCTTCGTAGATGAAATGCCCAATTTCATCACCGACTATGAACTAAAATTCTGAGTTTACAAAGAACTTGTGACTGATATCTTCTGTGACTAAATCACATAAATCACATACTATGCATCTCATGGACTAAATGATAATGTCTGAATATTCATGTTACCATTATTTTAGATAATAATAAAATAACTTTATTAATTACAATATTAAGTTATACATCATGTCATACATAATGTCATACATAATATCATACATAGCATCATACAATAGGATTTAAGGGCACTAATCCCAACATGAAGACCATTTGGAGAGGAAGGCCAATGACCATTAAGGCCACTAGGATGCCTTATGATAGGGCAGAACTTCACTATGCAGAGGTAGCCTTGTATTAAGAGTTCAAACCTAAAGGAGAGAATAGGATCCTTCCTTTCATGCCACTATTTGAGAACAGGAGGAAGATGACGATGGGGAAGTCATGAAATTTAAGAGACCTCCTAAGATCAGGAAGATCACCAAGCCTGATGGCAAGGTGGCCTACAAGTTCTGATGATTAAAGGAAGGGCGTAGAGAGAATGGTAGGCCTAACCCTTTTTGCGTTACTCAATAGCCAAGAGGGGAATGTATGGTTCAAAAACCTATCAAGGAAGCCCTTTAATGTATAAAGGATGTCGTGAAGAATGTTCAAAAGGAACTCATTGAAGTCAATCTTAATGATGGAGGAAAAGAAAGGATGGTTAAGATAAGTAAAGGACTACCAAAAGAGGATAAGAGAAGATTGATGGCTTTGCTAAAAGAGTATAAAGATGTCTTTGCTTGGGACTATAAATAGATGCTGGATTAGATCCAAAGGTGGTCACATATAAGCTAAATTTTGACCCCAAAGCCTAGGCTGCGAAGCAGCCAACAAGAAAATATCGCTTAGATGTTGAGGAAAAGATTAAAGCTAAAGTGAATAAGCTTTTGAAAGCAGGGTTCGTAGAAGAGATCAAATGTCTAGAATGGTTAACCAATATAGTTCCTATGAAGAAGAAAGGCGGGTAGATAAGAATTTGTGTGGACTTTAGGGATCTTAACAGGGCATGCCCTAAAGATAAGTTCTCATTGCCCAATGTTGATATTCCGGTAGATGTAGTTGCTAGACACGAACGCTTTTCCTTCATGGATGGCTACACTAGTGGTTATAATCAGATCTTTATGGAGCCATCAAATGCTCAGAAAACCGCCTTTAGGACACCTTTTGGGAATTTCTATTACAAAATGATGCCTTTCAGATTGAACAATGCTAATGCCACTTATTCGAGAACCATGACTCTGATCTTTGGTGACATGTTGCATAAGCAGGTGGAGGACTATTTTGATGATTTGGTGATAAAGGTAAAGAGCTCAGTTGAACATTTTTTGCATTTGAGGCAGGTCTTTGAGAGGTGCAAGGAGTACAACTTGAGAATGAACCTTTCCAAGTGTGCTTTCGGGGTGTCTTCAGGGAAGTTCTTAGGATTCCTTGTCCATCAGAGAGAGACTAATTTAGATCCCACAAAAGCTAAGGCAATAACTGCTCTTACCCCATCGGCAACCTTGAAGGAATTGAGGAGCTTTGTGGGAAAAGTGCCTTACTTGAGAAGATTTATCCTTGGGTTAGCTGAGATCTTGAAACCTTTGGTCAAAGAAACCAATAAAAGAGTGGCCTTTATGTGATGTGATCAATGTGAGAAGGCATTTAAGAAGATACAAGCAATTCTGGCAGATCCTCATACCATGGTAGCTCCATTGCTTGGTAAGCCTCTCTTGCTGTATATAGTAAATACAGAGTAATCACTCGAGGCGTTATTAGCTCAGGAGCAGGGAGGTATGGAAAGGCCAGTATTATGAAGAGACCAAAATTGAGATACTCCATGGCTAAAAAGGTATGCCTTTCCTTAGCTTTTGCTATGTCAAAGTTTAATCACTACTTTCTAGGGCATCATGTACAATTAGTGACCAAGAGTAGTCTTGTGAAGTGCCTCCTAACTTGCCCAGTTGTTTGGGAGAATGGCTCAGTGGGCCATCTTGATAGCGTGCCATGATATCGAGTGTACAAGGCCGTCTGCCATTAAAGGGCAAGCAGTGGCCAACTTGCTAGCCAACTTCCCAGGGACTAGTGATTTCTCACTTCCTTAATAGGAAGTTTTGGTGACAAATGAGCAAGAATGGTCTATGCACTTCGATGGCTCGTCTACATCCTAAGGAGGAGGGATAGGAGTAGTGTTGAAGTCACTAAGAGAGGAACACATGTTTGCCTATAAGGTACGTTTCCCCTATTCAAACAACGAAGCAGAATATGAAGCCCCAGTGGTGGGATTGAAAGCTGCCAAGAGACTTGGCATAAGGAAATTAAAGGTGTTTAAGGATTCTAAGTTAGTCATTAAGTAGGAAGGGGAACCTATGGAGTGAAATATCCTTGCTTGGTTGCTTATAGGGTCATAGTGTAGGATCTTATGAAACACTTCATATCCATAGAGTGTAAAGTGATTAACCAAAATGAAAACAAGTTGGTTGATTCACTGGCCACCCTAGCCACCAAGTCTGTGTTAAAGAAAGAGAAGATACCCTTAGGGTGGAGAAACAACCTGGCCTAATCAGAGGCGGATTGTGCCCTCCAAAAGATTGGTGAGAACCCTTGTTAAAGGTAATGGTCCAGGGAAGGGATATTGGATTGAACCTGCCATTAAACATGAAGGACTTCCTTAAGATTAATGGGAATCTATTTTTTAGAGGAGTAATAAGGTTGTTGATGAGGTATGTCTCAAGATAAGAAGGGCTAACACGATTGCATAGGTTACACCACGAGATGTGTGGCATAAACCTCAAAGTTAGACTATACAAAAGATTACAGAGGCTAGGGGTCTTTTGGCCAGAGATGGCCAGTGATGCTAAGGAAGAGCAAAGAAATTGCAATACTTGTTCTATCATTCCCCTAGACCAAGTAGAAGTGCTGAACAATGAAATACAAGAAGAACATTGGCAGGATCCGTACGTAAAATACCTTTCACAAGGTGTACTATCTACTGATCAATTAATAAAAGAGAAGTTGAATAAATATGCAACAAGATTCAAAATGGTGGATGAGAAGTTGTTGAAGAAAAGCTTTCAAGGGAAATGGTTAGTTTGCATTTCCAACAAAGAAGCAAAGAGTATTCTCTCTGATTTGCATGAAGGAGAGCCAACAAGACATCCTAGTGGCAAAAAGCTATGGCAAATGGCTTTGCACCAGGGATACTACTGGCCTACCATGCAAAGAGATGCCTAAGATTTCGCCAAGAAGTGTCAAGAATGTCAAAGGCGAGGGCATGAAATACACACTAGCCACCAAACCCTTCACCCAACTATGGCACCATATCCTTTCCATAGTTGGGGGCTAGAATTCATAGATCCTATATATCCCCCTTCTGAAGAATGTGCTTGGATATTGGTAGCTACTGATCTTTACAAAATGGGTAGTATCTGTGGCCATGAAGAAAGCAACATGTAGCTTAGTGGCTAATTTTCTGAGGGAAAATATAATGTCATTTTAGGGTGTTAAGCAGATTCATTTCAGACAATAGCACACCATTCCTGAATAAGGATGTGCATCGTTTAACAAAATGGTACTCCATAGCTCACATGACATCAACACCCTATTATCCCAAAGAAAATGGCCAAGCTTAGGCCTCCAACAAAAGATCACTAAAGATATTGGGAAAAACGACTAAGGAGAATGGAAAAGGATGGAGAGACAAACTTACTACAGCTCTGTGGGCTCATAGAACAGCCAAATTACAAGCTACAAGAGCCTCACCCTTTTCCCTAGTCTATGGCACAGAGGCTATTATCCTAATAGATTTAATAAGGCTAGCAGTGAAGCTAGCAAAGATACCCAGAGAAGACATTCTGGAGGTCATTGAAGAAAAATGCGACAATGTTTCCTCTCATAACAGCCTTTACCAGGCAAGCATGAAGGCAAGGCATGAAGGCCAAGTTAAAAAAAGAAAGTATCAAGTGAGAGAACTTATTTGGAAGACAGCCCCTCATGTACAAGGTGTGGCTGGAGCATTTAAACACAAGTTTTCACCAAAATAGGAAGGACCTTACATTGTGGAAGAAGCACACCAAACTGGACATTATTAGCTAAAAGATCAGACAGGTATGAAGGCATATAGCCCCATTAGCAATGCTCACCTTAAAAAGTACTATGCTTAGTTTTGTAATTTGATACTTTCTATTCCACAATTTTATCTTTATTAAATAAAACCCTTTCCATTTAGTTATCTTATATTTTATTGTTCATGATACGCATGCAAAGTTCAATATCCTAACTGAATAACAAAAATAATAGAGTTTACAAACAAAAAGGTCTCCTATGACAATAAAATATTACAATTTGAAAATTAAATAATGTCTATAAGAGAATTAATGTTTTCAAGAAAGAAGTCTGGATGGCTCAGAGCTCCTAGCTCACTTTCCAACTTTTTAATTTCTTCATCAAAAGAATCATGTTCTGCTTTAACACCTTCTGGCTGAGTTTGAAGGATAGAATATTCTTCTTCTGCGGATGACAAATCCCCTTGAAGTTTGGTTATGAATTCCTGGAGCTGAGTGATTGAAGCGATGCATGCGTCTATGACGAACTTTGTCTCATCTACTTTGTTGTTACAAGAGTTTCTTTTAACTCTCAACTGTTAAAGCTAGGACAAAGAAGTATGAACAAAGAGCCTTGCCTTCTTTAGGTCTCTCAATGTCATGACATGGCTCACCAGCCACCCGACATTGAAACCCATACCATCAGCTTTAGTCAGTGTGGAAAGGAGTTCATCAAAAGAGAAAGTGAGATGGTCCTTTTTACCTTTGGACTACAATTGGGACATGACAAACCCAATGCTTTCCAACATAAAGCTCCTAGGAGGCATTGTCCACTTTTCAGTATTCTTCATTATCTTAGGACACTTTGAAAGAAGTTTGAAGCACACTTCTTTCAAAGGGGGAGAAAGCAATGAGATTAGTGGATTGAGATCTACCTCGGTGCTTTCACTCTCTTGATCTTTGGAAGTGACTTTTGTGAAATCTTCTTTCTTTGGGGAATTGTTGGTATACACCCGATTTTAACCCCCCTTTCAGCATCAGATTCTGTTTCCTCCTTAGAAACCACTTCTTGTACATAGGCCTTTAGTGCCAAGAGAGTGGTTTTCACTTTGGTTTGAGTTTAAGGAACAGCTTCCTTAACCAGTCAAAGGTCCAAATAGAGAAAGGAGAAAGTAAAGTCACATATGCCATTGATTAAGGAAGAACATTACAAAGATAACAAAGTAAAAGAAGAAGGTACCTACTCTTGGTTTCTTTACAGTAGAAGCATGGTTCTTCCTTTTTCTCTTAATGGTTGAAGGTTTGGCTTTGGCAGAGTTTCAAAGTCAAATCACCTTGGAAGATGGGTGGAATATCCACACGTTGAGACCTATTATCCCCAAAGTTCCTAACATGTTCCCTAATGCCAAACCACCATATTTTAAACTTGGCTGAAGGTAATCCAATTCTGGAGGGAGAGGCGAAAGGAACTTCGGAACCAAATGCCAACACCTTAATGAGATTGCTGCTCTTAAAAGCCAATGATGCTACTATAGTAGGAAGGGCTGGGGTAGAAAGATATCCCAACACACCTTTGTCAAAACCAAATTGGCGGGCAAATCTCTGAGGATTATAAGCTTGGGTTTCAAAATCATCCTAAAAGTGCAATTGAAGATGGGAAATAAAGGTACATGCAATAAAAGAAAGTTCTACCTCAGACTGAGGAACATCTCTATAATGGGAAGCAGTTTTATTTGTCAAAGAATTGAACAAAGGAGGGAGGGCACCCTCCAAAGGGGAATAAGGTCTGGCTATCCAATCAGTAAGGTCATCCAACACTTTACAAAGGAAGTTGTTAGAGGATACCATATCGTTATTCCAACGCTGCGATCTTAGCAATCCTTGGGGTGATGGCAGTCTGGTTTTAAAGGAATTCAAAGCTTTAGAGATAGAAGCATTATTCCTAAAGTGCTCCTACAGCCAGATTTGTAAAAATGCTACAAGTATAAATGTTTCTATCTGAAATCTACCTCAGGAACGTTGCAGGTCAAGGGTGAAATGATCTAAATGAGAATATAAAGTTCCTAAGAAATAAGGGGCACAGGGAAAGGAATATCCTTTGGCTAACTTAACAACTAAGGGGAAATGTCCACCTAAGATTTTCTCATGGGGATACCCTTCAAATAGATGGCAAGAAAGCAAGAAAGCAATGAAAGCTTCAAGTTCATAAGGGTTAGAGTTACCTTCTCCTACAACGAAGTCTGTACCCTCCTTCAAAGAATCTGGGCTGGCTTCTTCATCTACGCCATCAGTATATTCTCTCAAGAAATATCTAATCCATCCCCAAAAAGTTGGCTCTAGAACCTTTGTTAACACCAACATTGATGTCTTTTGGCATTTCATTGTTAGGGGCTTATCCCTTCCTTGCCGCCTTCAAAATTGTCTTCTTTAGAGTTTTCTTCACTACATCTTTAAGAAATTTCATA
Source organism: Quercus suber (assembly GCF_002906115.3). Lineage (NCBI taxonomy): Eukaryota > Viridiplantae > Streptophyta > Magnoliopsida > Fagales > Fagaceae > Quercus > Quercus suber. The sequence continues at coordinate 449,301 of NW_027069785.1, read as the reverse complement.
GCCTTGACCTTATCATGAGATAGGGAAATGTTGCCCACTTCTTTATCACCAAACAGGGGGAGTCGTAATATCTCATAAACATCTTCAAGAGAAAGGGAGAACTCTTGACACCATGTGAAGAAGGTATGGGTAGTAAAATTCTAGTGGTATAAAAGAGAAAGGAGACTCTCATTATCTTTGCTGATGTCCAAGTTGGAGAATGCCAACACAGTGTGCACAAGACGTACTTTTTGCAGGATATACATGAAAGAAGGATATATCAACACCCTTCAACAACAACTTCTCTAACCTTTAGAAACATAGGTATGAGATTTGAAGACCACATTAGTGGTAGGACCAAAATCTCCTCTACAACTACCAAGCCAAGGAATGTGTTTCAAGTCCAGATCCATAGTCAGCAAAACATCAGGCTCCCCACATGTTGTGTAAGGAGAATCTGAAGAATAGGGAACAAAGTCCCAATCAAAACTTTTGTCAAACAGGTAGTCTTTGAAAAAATGGGAGATAATCCATTGCTCCTCTGTGGAAGGATTCTATTCTCTCCCGAGCAGTGGCCTATTGATCTTAGTGGTTGAAGGCTTTGTAATCTTCGTGCGTTTGAAACCCATGGATTTTGTGCTTGTGGAGGATTCTGAAGTTTCGATTTAAAGAAGAGAAGATAAGGAAAAAAATGAGAAAAACGGGGGAAGGAGATATATCCGTTTTCTTTTATACTTTGGGCAGTTTCTTTCCTTTTATACTTCAAACAAGAGCTCTCTTTCCCTCTAAAAAGAGCCGTTCAAAAGTGGCACCTTTTCAAATTTATGGACATGCGACAATAGGGGAAGAGTCAATTTCTAACATAATCAATTAACAAAAAGATAAAACAAATAAAATAAAAATGCCTTTGCAAGGACAACGAAAAGGCATGATGCTTTACCAATAGGTTCATTTTTACTTCTGTCTTGTGTTTTAGTTAACTGACATGTTTATGTGTTGTTTCTTTGTGCAACAATTCCAAAAGAAAAAGGTAACAACATAATGGAAATAATAATAAACAAACTTTGATTACATAATAAATTTGAAAACAAACTAATTTGTTTATATTAAGCATATATATGCTTTCCAAAAAGAAATGGAGATTTACATTGTATGACCCTTTCTATTATTTTTTTACATTAATAATAAAAATAAATAAATAAACATTACAAATACAAAACAAAAGACTTACAACCTAAGGCCAATAATATGGCCTACCTATAAAAATAAACAAAAAAAGAACTACAAACTTAAAGGTGAACAACTTAAGCAAAGCGAGGTTTGTAGGCTCCACATCTACCTCAGAATCATAATCTTCCTGAGGGTAGTCCGAAGCCATGTCCTCCTCCTCTTCCTCCTCATCTTCTTCCTCATCCTCCTCACCTTCATCATCTCTAGAGTCAGAGTCATTAGAAGAGTCTAACTCCTCTGAGTTAGAATCAGACTTGCTGGAGGCTAATGTGCTTAAGTCAAAGCCTGCTTGGAAAGCTCTGTGCCTTCTCTTGCACCTTGAAGTAGCCCCCATGAAGGCGTTGTAGGCTTCATTCTCAGCATCCTTTTCAACCTTCAATCAAATCTCTTCAGAGTCCTCCCCTTCTTCTTCTTCATTCCCTTCCCATGGTTAAACTTCTTGAGGGGGAAGGGGAAAGATTGGAAAAGAGAGGGGAGGAGGACGGAGAATGGGTTCAGGACTAGGTGGTGGTGCATTATTGATATTGAAATAACTCAAGTCACTACTTGAGGAGGTGGAGTCATTTTTTGGAGAGTTAGAACCTGCAAAAGAAAAGCTGGCCATTTCGTTGATAATAGGGGATTCTTTTTCTCTAAAGAAGAAGAAGTTGTGCAGATACAAAAGGAATGAAGAATAAAGGGAGATATTTTCATTTTTAAATCACCAACCGGAGTCAAGTGAAAAGACATGGCATTTGCGAAGAGTAATGTCTGTCTACTAAGGGCGGGAAACGAAGAGACGCCAAAACGGTTAGAAACACTCGCGGAAGCCACGTGTCTAGTTTCAAACTTCACGAGGCATAATTGCTTGAGCATTAAAGTCTGATACAATATGACTGTCAAAGACTTTAGCCACCAAGCGCCATTGACAATCAAGGGGCTAATGTACAATACACCAACCAAGGCATGTGAGAATGCTGACATGGCTGGATTCAAACCATACACGTGGAATGGCTGTGAGCAAAAGAGAGAAAATGTTGGTTGGGGAAAAGGATCTTTGGTCCGTATTAACAACGTGACCATCTTGGAGAAGAGTGAGATTTGCACCTGACATGGATACCCATCACTTACAAAAGGGAGATAGTGACCCCATGTGTTAGAAGCTACGAAATCTCTCTATTTTATTGGCTGTGCTTGTGCTGGACCACTGTTAAGAACACATGTATCACTCTTAATGCCCCTGATGTCCCTTTCCTTGTCCAATGATTGCTCCCCATGTAGTGGTAGGGTCACTCTCTACACTGCTAACCTAACTTCAGCGTGCTCACTCTCTCTCCTCTAGCTATTACATAGTACAACAGCTTTAATAGGGTTCAAATGGGGGAATAATGGTCTGACACCTGTCTTTTGTACCTAGCAACATTCATTGAATTATAAGAGGAATATGGTGCTGAACCATTAGGGCAAGAACCAGGAAAGAACATTAAAGAAAAGAGTAGAAAGTTTATAAGGAAGTGAGGTAGAGAAAATGCCTCTCTTTTAGAAAGGACACCATCATTGTACAATGAAAACTTCCATTTTTTACATAATAGATAGCTTGAAGGTGTAAGGGACATTCACCCTTACTCACCCGTGGTTTTTCACCCTTTTTAAAGGGTTTTCCACATACATTCCGTTATTCTCTTTACTTTCCTTGCAGTGCTTTCTTTTTCTCTCGACTTTATGATGTTAAAGCTTCCATTTTTATCACTTTTGAGTTTTTTCATCAAAATGTACTATTAGATAGCTTATGCATTCTTCATATGAGTGCACAAATCTAACTTGCACATACAGAGTTTACTAAACTCCAGCAGAATACCCTACTTAAGGTTTATCATAAAAATATTTTATCATTGTAAAAAAATGTACTCATTTATGCTTTCCACTATGGAGGTAAGTTGTTAGCTAGAACAATATTAACTCTTGTGTTTTTCTTTTCTCCTAATTCCTTTCTTTTTCAATATGAAATTTACATCACTCTCTTTTGTTACATAGATTTTAACATAATATTAGAACTAGACTTTATAAATTTTCTTCCCTACCTCTCTTTTCTTCTTTTGGCATTCCTTATCCATAGTGTCAACATTGGATTTCATGATCAACCCCTACTATACCTTTTGGAGTCTTGGCGATAAGTGTGTTCGATATGTGTAATATGTGTACGACACTTGGGGTAATGTGTGTGAATAAGGGTGTTCACAGGTCAATTTGGGTTGAGTTTATGCCCAACACAAACTCGGCCTAACCACTTCATGTGGGGAAGAACGGAACTCATCACTGAGCGTGAAGGAACATCAGCTTAAGTAGGATTGGGGTTCATTGGATGGCAGTTGGGTGTCGGGTTCATCGGGTTTGTGGTAGGGGGAGTAGATTTTGCAAATCTAGTTGAGATTTCATCAGATTTGGTCAAATCTGTCGAGATTTCTTCATATCTAGCTAGATCTATTGAGATCTAACCGAATGTGGCCGATATCTCCTTATATTGATGAAGAGAGATAGAAAAATCTTACCGGAATAAAGAGAAAACAAAAAAAATCGATCGGAATATTATCGTGGACAATAAATGAACCCTCATATGAACAGAGAGATCTAGTCAAATCTGGCTGATATAGCCTTATATTGACGCAAAGAGAGAGAGAGAGAGAGAGAGAGAGAGAGAGAGAGAGAGAGAGAGAGAGAGAGAGAGAAAAACCCTAATTGGAATATTATTGTGGATGGTAAAGGAACCCTCATATGAACAGAGAATTAGCGAAAAAAGGGTGAAAGAAAGGGCTTTGGATGGGTTGGATTCAGTGGGTTTCAAGCTCTTTCACTATCACTTGAATCGACTTAATCAGATCTACATCTTTCAAAATCATCGCTAACCGCCATGCTCATTAAATCAGTTGGAGTTCGGGTTAGATAACCATGGGTAGTCGAGTTTCTTCAGGTCTAGTCAGTCTGTGGACAACCATATGTATGGATAAGTATATATTTTTATTTGTTTATTCATTCTAGGATGAGCCGCCAACTATAGGGTTTCAAGGTGTAATTGGTCACTTAAGTTTAATCAATTCCTAAATTAATAGAAATAAGTAGTAAATAAGAGAGCTCTTGGATATTTGATTTTGACCGTTCCCCTCTGTCAATCTAAACAACATAGAAAACCAAAAAGTTAGTAAGCTTTAACAAGAAGGTCTGGATCGAAATAAGTCCCAACCAAGAAAACTTTAACCAGAAGATGTTTTAGAATAAAAACTCACTCTTTGATTCATTATTTTTTATTCTAGTGAATTTAACATGTTTTGGGAAAATGACAGTGAGGCCTTATTATAAATTTATTATTATGCTATTCTTGCTTAAGGAGAGGATAGAAAACATTGTGACTAAAAAAAGGGGTAAAATAGTAAAGTGTGTAAGACACATTTTCTACCCACTTTTCCTTCCAATTTGGGAGAATGGTTTATGGTGTGCTTGAGTGGAAAACTCAACCCACCCCCATTTACCACCCTTCTCCCTTTTAACCCAACCAAACAAACCATTAGAAATATTTAAGTAGTTTAATAAAAAAAAATGATATAGGTGACAAATTTGGTTGGAATTGAACCATTGCACCTCATAAAGTTTTTAATTATGGGTAGCCCTTAAGCTTGGTACATATAGGTCACCCGTGATCAAGAGCAGCAGACTTGAATGTAATATTTATTAGGCTATGATAACTTTTTCAGTCAAATGCATCACTTGTGGATAGTTTAATAATTTTACAATTTTGAGCAAAGAGTATCTCATAAAAGCAAAAGGTAGAGGCAACGAGTGGCCCTATCTCTTGTAGTTCCATGAATATGTAATTCAAGGAATTCATTTCCCAGTGGGTTAAGGATGTGATAAGGAGAACTTTGATGTAGTGTAGATACAATATGAACCCAACCAAAAGATGCCATCTTTCAAGCAAATTGACTCTTACAAAGGGTATAATAATCCAACAATGTAAGATTAGAACAAAGAGAAAAAAGGGTGAGCTTTTTTTTTTTTTTTTTCATGATTGAGATTAGCTTTACTATTAAAACTTTCCTTATAGGGCATTCTATAACCCTACATGTGCGTGAATGCCTAAAGACGCACACGCACGGTCGAAGTATGCATACATATGCTTTGCATATGGGCACGCATACTTAGGGTTCCTGTAGGTTTTTCTTTTAATAAAACATCCTACAAGTTAAAGACTTTCTATAGCTAGGCCCTAAACCAGTCGTAGACCTTTCTAGTGATATCATTATTTAGGAATAGGGACTCAAGTCGTGGGGGCTACAAAACGAGGTGTCTATAGGAAACCTCTTAAATAATAATAATAATAATAATAATAATACACTACAAAAAAAAAAAATAGGGTTTAGGTTTTAGCGACATTTTTTTTTGGCAACATTTCTAAAACTACTACAATTAAAGGTGTATTGAAACTTTTTTGAAGAACACCAGTATATAGTAGTACATAATGATGCTTCTTACAAACTTCGCAATAGCCTCAAATAATAGTGGCATTTATAAAAAAAAAAAAAAAAAAACGTCGCAAATACCATGTTAATTACAACAGTTTTTGTTCTATAGCAACAGTTTTATTAACCATTACAAAAATTATTAAAATAACCAGTTTTTTAATTTTAAATACTTTTAGCGGCACTTAGGAAGTACTGTAATACATGAAATTTCAATCAAAATTTTGGCATTTCCGCACAAATTTTGGCCCAATTTTTTATTTCCCGCCACAACAACTTATGTTATTGTTGTTGTTGTTGTTGTTGTTGTTATTATTATTATTATTTTTGGTCTCTTTCTCTCATTTGGCAAACCCTATTCTCTCCCCCCTCACCATCATCTATTCTCTCTCCCTTTACTCTCCCTCTCAGCCTTCGCCAGCCTTGCTGTCTCCACCTCCTCTCATCTCCTCCTTTGCCATTGCTGCCACCTTTCCTTCTCTCCCCTTGCCCTCCTCCTTAACCTCCCTACCTCTTCTCTCCCTTCCCTCCTCTCCTCCTTCCCTTTTCCTTTTCTTCCACTTTTGGCCTCCAATGTCAAATATTGTCTTCGCCCTTTGCTTGATGTATGTAAGTTTTATGGTTTAATTTTTTGTTTTGATTTTGGTGAAATGATATGGGTTTTGGGGCTTTTCTTTGTAAGTATAAATGGGTTTTTGTGTGATTTTAGAGGCAACCGTTAATTTAGTAAATTTAAGCTCTCACTTTTAGATTGTTTTGTTAGATTTTTCTGGTAACTAAATGGTGATGAGTGGTTTGTTGTTGGGGATTGTTTGAATCTAACAGTGGTTGGTGAGGTGATGTATATATTTTTTTTGTTTGGTTTTTTTTTTTTAATTTTTTTTTATGAAGTTATTGCACATATAATTTAAGGCTTGTTATCAATTTGTTGAAAGAGGCTTTTGGATGTGTGTTTTTAATTTTGAATATTTATTTTTACTAGTAAAAGAGAATATTGATTAGTATGTACTACTGCTAGTAATGATGATATAGTCACTAAGTGTATAGTTAAACTAGTCCTTATACATTAGACTTTTTTTTTTTTTTTTTTTTTGTAGGTTAAACATTCTTTGTTTGTAGTAAATAGTTAAACTAGTCCTTATACATTAGATTTTTTTTTTTTTTTTTTTTTTTGTAGGTTAAACATTCTTTGTTTGTAGTAACTTTGGATTTCTTTGGAAGAGGTGTGTGCCTGGTTTGAGCAAAGTAAGTAATTTATGCTTAAATTCTTGTAAAATTCTATATTGTAATATTGATAATTGGTTTTGTGGTGGATTGTTAAGTTGGAGTAAGCGGGTGGCTTGCATGGTGTTATAAGGCAATTTACATTGATATTAGAAGTATTGATTATTTTTAGAAATTTTGGATGGAAATTGTTGATCAGTTATATTTGTTTGATTGTTTTATTTTTTTATCAATTTGTAAGTATTATATATTGTGATGTTGATATAAACGATTTTGTAGTGGACTGTTGAGTTTGAGCAAGTGGGTGGATTGCATAGTGTGTTATAAGGCGGTTTACATTGATATTAAATTTTGGATGGATATTGTTGATGGTTTGATTGTTTTATATTCTTTCAATACTTGTAAGTATTCTATATTGTGATGTTGATAAGATGGTTTTGTGGCAGATTGCTAAGTTAGAGTAATTCTATTTGCCTTTCTTTTGCTTATTTATTAAGAGGTTCAAGACATTTTTATGTGTGAATGATGATATGAATAGACTTGATATAGTTTTTGTATATGGATATATATTGGACTTGAAACTAAGTGTTTATCATGCTGTTGTGTATTATATTTAAGTTTATTTGTAATCCTATTTGCCTTTCTTTTGCTTATTTTTTAAGAGGTTCAAGACCTTTTTATGTATGAAAGATGATATAGATATAATTTTTTTTATCTTTAACTCTCTTCTGACATTTAGATTTCTTTCAAAGAAGATTGGTTTGAGTATAGTAAGTTATTTATGTTTAAACACTAGGTAAAATTCTACACTGAAATTTATTTTGTGGTGGGTTGTTGAGTTGGAGCATGCAGGTGGCTTGTAGGGTGTTATATTGTGTTTTATGTTGATATTGGAAGAGTTGATTTTTTGGTGTAATTTTGGATGATTATTATTGAGGGTATTAAATTTTAATGTTTTATGAATGTATTTAGTGTTTACATTTAAAAAAAAAAAAAATTATGGCTAGTATTATTGTGTTATTCAATATGATCTCTTTATGAACTTATTAACTAATCTTAATTTGTATTCATGGTGGTTTCGGTTTGAATTAACAATCTCTAACTCTTCAAAGATCACAAGCTTCATCCTATCAAGAAACTAGCTTCTCGTGGTTATTCCAATGTTTTAAGGGCTCCATGGACTATTACATAGTTGTTTTGAGCGACCACATTTAATTTGGAAGTATTGTACCTATTAAACAAAGTGACACTCTATTTATGATGTTGTCTTAGTTTGGGTGGTTGTTTTAATAGTGTAGGTAGATATATGTTTTGTTAAATTCAAGATGATGATATTTTACACATTTGTTATTGTGGAAAATTAATGATCAATAGGTTTATTTGATCTATTACAAGCTTGTGTTAGTTATTGTGGTATTTATGAGCAGGTTTTTATTGTATATTTAATATGGCTATAATGGGAAAAAGATATATATATATATATGTAGCAGCGTTTTTAAAACGTCGCTAAAAAGCAAGATGAAAAACGCTATAGCGGTGGTTAAAAAAAATGCCACGGTAGGATTGATCATTTGTGGCATTTTAAAAACATTGCTAAATGTATTTTTCTAAATACAAAACAAAAATGGAATAATATTTAGTGGCAATTTTGAAAACGTCACTAAAGGTTTTTAAACGCCATTGAAGAGTCATATATGGTGACATATTTAAAAACATCGCAATAGGCTATGACGATCCTATAGCGATGTTTTTAACCTTAACAATAAAAAATGTTGTGATAGACCATTTGTGTCTATAGTGACATTTTATTCATTGTTTGTGATGTTTTATAAATGCCGTCTAAACTCAATTTTTTTTTGTCGTGATAGGACACCAAATTTTATTGTAGCCTAATATAAGGCTACAAATTCCTTTTAAAAAATTACGATTATTATATATTTTGAAAATCTAACCGTTAAATTGTATATTGTTTACGCTTTTAATACTTATATCAAATGTTAAACCAGTCAGATATTATTTACTATATGATCCATAAACTTATTTTTTATGCATAATTTTATGCTATAAAAACTTGCAATTTAAATAATTAATTAATGATATAGTTATTGATCTTTGATCTTTTGATCTAATGATAGTTTTGTCAAAATTTACTACTAATAAAAAATATATTAAATGAAGTTGTAGCCTTAAACTACAACTAAGGTTTAAAATCTGTGCTATATATCCAAAAGTTAGGTTTTTTTTAAGGGTTGGGTTCAAGTTACACTTGGTGTAACTCTAAGCAATGTTACACCACTCAATATTTTTTAATTGGATGCGAATATTAACAAATCCACCGTTAGATTACATTATCTTCATATATTCTTCATGCTTGCAAAATTTTGAGATGATTAAAGATTAATAGTCATGTCATCAATCAATTGTTAAATTTCAAATTTTTGTAGTTTAAGATAATGCATAAAAAATGAGCTTATAGATCAAATGGTAAATAGCATCCGATTGATATGAAAATTGGCATGTATGTTAAGAATATATAGAACATGTAATTCAACAGTTGGATTTTCAAAATATTAATTCAATAACAAGTTATTGAGTGGTGTAACATCACTTAGACTTACACCAAGTGAAACTTGAACCTAACCATTTTTTTAATATACATTACTGTCTATTTTTTTAAAATCTTCTCCTCTTTTTCCGTGTGTGTGTTATAATATTTAGTATTCTAAAAAAAAAAAAGTTATTTGTAGCTAAACTTTGTTCATAATAATAATAATAATAATAATTATACTTTTTTTTTTTTGAGAAACTAATAATAATAATACTTGGAAACTTAGATTGTTGTCCGTTACCAAAAATTACAAGTAATTTATTTAAAAGCTATCTCTAACACACATTATTTGAATTTGAAGCTATCACTCACTATAAGTCTATAATGGAGGAGAATAATGAAGGCGCTTCAGTGACTATAATTTCCTTTGATTTTCTCGTACAACAAGAAATAAATTTGCTTTCTTTTTATCATTAGATAGATACTCCATAGCTTCAACTACAAAATCTCCAACGCGGTCTGAAATTTCTTCAACTTCTTCCATCAATAACTTCCTATCTGCTTTGTCTCTGTCGGGAGTTGCGTCAGCCACTATCTTATTATTTTCACCCAGGAACCTTAAATCAGATGATAGTTCTTCATTTCGACTCTTTCTGATAGTTCTTCATTTCAACTCTCTCTTCTTTTTGGATGCTTGGTTTCCTTGTGATGGCGTTGCTTTGAGTTTGGTTGCTATCATTTAACTGGTTGTGACTCATCTCGAATCTCCTCTTCAGATCAAACATTATTAATCCCCATATTCTCAGCATTGGGTTCATTAACAATATTATCAAAGTCAATAAGGCTATACCATTAGTTTCAATGCCAGTTTGAGCACCTTGTCCATCAGCTTGATCATTGCCTATTACTACATAATAGACAATTTATCAAAGTTGGGTATGGTCCTAGCTATGACGATCGATATTGAGCAGCATCCTTGTGATTCTAAAAGGAGAATATCGAATAGGTAAAAAGACAATAACAACAACTTATATAAATGATTTTGATATTTGCATAATCAAAGGAAATTTTAAAATATTAAATTTAGACATACCAAAGGTAATCTTTCCATACTAAATCTTCAGCTACAACCATTTTTTTCATGTCGTTCCGTCCAAATCTAGCTTGATTGAGTAGATTTTGCATATTGCCATGTAAAGAAGTCTCTGTGTTTTTAATTGGGGTCTTCAATTTTTAAGTAAATGCCAAGTTGTAAGTGAATTGGATTGATAGCTGTTTGTAGAGCTAAAGGCTTCCAACTATATATTGTATGATTTTCACCCCTTATGATATTCCTTCACAAGTGTTTCTGTAAGAATACTATCTATCTTTGTAGTACACCATATACTTACCCTTTTCGTTTGTCTCATTCTCATGATTTTGAGTTGGTTTATGACTCATTTCTAAGAAAGCTACAATATTAAAATCATTATTAGATTAACATCTAAAGGTATACTTGAAAACAAATTCATTTAAAAATAATTTGACAATGGAATTTAAATGGATGCATTATACATATTCAACAGCAACACCACAAAATATAAAGTCGCGATGTTATAAAATATAAAACTATAACAAAATAGAAAAAGGTGGGGTGGGGGGAGATAAGATAAGAAAACAATACTACTAATTATAAATAAACTAGCTAAAGGATAACCATTTGATGCAAGAAGAGTATGGGCACTTTATTTTATTTTTTATTTTAATAATTCAATAGTTATAATAAGGAAGTGGTTGTGAACCATGTATTTTTTTTTTTTTTTTTAAATACAAAGAGGTGTTAATCAGTTGAATTACAAAACTCTTTGCTAGTATAGTCACTGCAAAAAAGAATTAATTATTAAGCCTTTTAAAACTCATCTTCTTATATTGTAAGGTATTTACTTAAACATTATTTAGGATGGAAAGGTGGCCACTGGTCACCAAGCAGAAACATTTGATAGGTTTGGCGGCTTTAATAACATTTACTTCTCTTTAGTAAGACATTAAACAATCATTCAATTGTAAAGTGTAAAGTTTTTATTGTTAATCAGTTTGGTGTTTGGCTGTGAAGCAAACACATGGTTAAGGTCTAGCCATCAACGTCTGGTGGGTATAATTAACGACATTAATATTCGCTATCTACTTCGGGTAGGCGGGAACAAACCATGACCTTATGCTTCTTCTTATCACGTTTTTGTTTTAATTAATTAGTTACAAAATAGGGAGGGAGGATCACTAAAAGATGTCAACTAATTAAGTTACAAGGCTGTTATTTAGATACAACTCACTGCATATAATGTATGTAGATAATTCATCATTCTTATTGTCAAATCTTAATGAAAGTTTTAGTAGAAAGATTAGTAATTAGTTATTTGCGAAAACCTTATGCACATATTATGTATAAATTATGTTATTTATTCCACAATCTTGTATATATAGTTGGGGATGTCACTCAAAGCAACGCAAGACCATATATATATATATAATCCAATTTTAATACTATTTTTTAAATATGGAAGTGACCTCTATATATATATATATATATTCTGGAAGTGTAACAGTAACAAACCAATATATTTATAAAAAAGAAATTAAAAGAAAAAAGAAGCTAAGAACACAATTTTTCCAACAACTTTTTTCACAATTTGTTGGAGTGACAAGTTGCAAGTAGTAGATAATCGCTTTCATATGGATCCACCTACTAACATCACATTTAATTCCATCATTCATAACTTGACATTTCTACAAGTTGTGAAAAATAATTGTGTTTGTAAATTTATTTTATAATTTAATAAAATGTTATGCAGACTAAGAAATTTTGGCAAATTAAGTGATGCTCTCATATCTTTTTTTCTTTTTCTTTTTCTTTTTTAATTTTTAATTGATAGTTATAATAATGGATAAGGAGAGATTCAAACTTTAGTTTTTCTCAAGAAGGAGAGGAGGCAATGCTAGTTAGCTACAAAACTTTTGATATATACTCTTGTTAGATTTAATTTTGTATTTATAACTTTCGTGCCTTTAATAACTACTCATTCTTGTTGGGAATACAATAAATGAAATACCACATTGAATATGAATAATAAGAATGAGTGGTTAATATAACATAGTTATGTCAAAATTCGTAAGTTTAAATCTTTTGAGTCAAGTAGTGTTTCTATAGGCTTATGTCTTTTGGGTTAAGTAGTATTTCTATATGTTATGTTATCTCCTCAACAGGAGTCTAATAGAAACATTATTGCAAAAAATAAAATAAACATTCCTTCTTACTAAAAAGGACAAATGTATTATGATAACTATCTTATTTGTGGTTTCTAAATGTCTAGCTTTTTTTTAATGGGTTTCTCAAAAAAAAGAAAAGCTTTTTTTAATGGAAATAGTTATGCGGACAATCAATATAAAATTTGGCTCATGGGTTGAGTGTGGAAAATTTCTTCTTCTTCTTCTTCTTTTATATGGGAATTAGACATAGCAAAACAAGTTAGAATTTTCTGACTTGACCCATCCCAATTCCAATTTTTTTGATCCGAAACAAAATGGGGTTAACCCGTGACCCAACCCGTGTTTTTTGTGGGTCAACCCAACCCAAACTCAAACCATTTTTTAATTTTTTTTGGTAAAAAAAATAATAAAATTAAGACAATGTTGGTTTAATCGTTTGTTGTGAGTTTTAAGAAAACAATTGAGACACGCTTACATAACTCCATGCAAATTAATTGAAAGATGAATGATTGAGCATTCTGTAATAAGTAAATATTTTTAGATATCAAATAGTAAAGTACATGTCAAGATAATCTAGTTACATTAAAGTCAAAAACATAAATTTAAAATTATAGACATGTGTGAGAAACATTCACAAGTGTGAAAATAGCAAAGTCAAAGTATCGAATTAGTATAAATTACAAATGCTTAGACCTATTTTTTAACAATTTATATTCAAAATAAATGGCTTTTCAAAATAAATTATGATATTTTCTGGAGTGTTTGTTGCTTAACAATAATATGATATTTATAAAAGAGACCATGTATAAATAAGTACACAATCAAACTTTAATGTATATCTCAAATTGAAATAGAGTGCCAACCACAATTGATAATAGATTATAAAATTAATTTTCAAGATTGTAAATTTCTTATATATTTTTATTTTTTGTCAAATAAGTTATCCAACAAGTCATTTATAATTTTGTTTTATATTTTGGGATGTTGATATTGTGTAGAAATAAAACTTGTGTATTTGTTTTACTTATCTTTGTGTTATTTTATTTTAGATAGTAATGTTAGGATTTGTATAATTTTAAAATTATTAAATAAGTATTAATAAATTTAACTGAATTCATTCTCAATATAAGTGGTGAATTCAAAGTAATGCATTTTACATCGAGTAATTTGTTGCATGACTTTCCAAATGGCAAATACATATTTTTTTCTTTATTTTATTTTTTTAAAATCATGTGAAAATACGGGTCAACCCGACCCGACCCGCAACCCGATTGACCCGAATCCGTTTGACCTGCAACTCAATTGACCCAACCCGAACTCGACCTGACCCGACCCGCCTGTTTTGCTGTCTAATGGGAATATCCATCTAAAGTATCTGCCTGTTGATAAAATACATAATAGAGGACTGTGTTCTATTATATTTTGATTTGTAAGATAAACTTGTAGTTAGTACAAAAGCTTTTTTCCTTTTTAAATTAAAGCACACACACTAGTTTACCCTGCTAATTGTTACAACAACAAAATAGGAAGATTAGAACACTAATTCTTTGTGATGGAGAATAGAAATTGGATCACTCAAATTTATTAGTGATTTGAAATTGATCCATATATTATTGAGTTTTTTCAATCGTATCCGTAATTCTTAAATAATTATTATGTAGTCCAACCTTTATGGGGAGTCCAATTAAGGGTATGGAATGAAAACTATTCAATGTGGTTTTTTTTTAATGGTTTGTTATATTATTCATAGTAGATGTGAGTCATGTGACATCAAAGCGAGACTAATTAGTGGGTTTTAGTTAACTCAACTAGTAAAGTTTCTAATGGTTGAATAAGAAATCTAGAGTTCAATTCTTACCTACACTAAAAATTGATTGGTATCTAGGCCTGATGATAAAGAGCTATCATTAAAAGCGGGCGCCATAAGTTAAAAATCTCTTTAAAAAAAAAAAAAAAAAAAAAGAAGAAGAAGAAGAAGAAGAAGAAGAAGAAGAAGAAGAAGAAGAAAAGAAAAAAAAAAAGAGGCTACTTAACATGGCATTATATGCAAGTCAACTGTAATTCAATGAATTCATGTGTAGCTCACTTATTCGTGGGGAAAAAAAACTATAGCTCACTTTGGTAAAATAAAAAATGGAAGAAAAGAAAAAATAATAATCATACGTTGCAATGTGGAGGCATGTTCTATAACCTTGATTGGACTCCTGTCAAGAATTGAACTGCGTTATAATGATTTTTTTATTATAAATATATAAAAAAAAAAAAAAAACAAACAAACAAACAATCAAAAAAAAAAAAAAAAAAAATACATTATTAACCCATGAGTTCATAAAAAAGTAGTTTACGCTTATTTTGGTTCTTGGCATTCAAAGTGATTGCTTTTAGGCTTTTAGTCAATATTAATTAAATTTCTCTAACTTTTCTCAAAAAAAAAAAAAATTCGTCCAATAGGACTATAATATGGTCAAATTAAAAAGTGACACGTGGTATCATTCGGTTAGACACATTAAGGAGTAAAAATGATTACTCTATGTGTGTTCAAGACTAAAAATGATCATTTTAAATTTCAAAAACTAAAATCATTCACTTTGAATTTCATGCACTAAAATTATTTGAGGTTTAAAAAGTTTAGGACTACCAATATATTTTGGGCATTAAAATGAAAATTTTTTTCTTAAAAGATCTGTAATACAAGACGAAATTGAACTCACTAACATATTAGAAGATAGAAGAGTATGTCTATCTTCCCCAAAAATATTTTAAAATTAGGGAAAGCTTGAAGTTTTTTTTATAGAGATAATTAAAATATGCTGTTAACTCCACAAGTCGAACCCTTTCCCCCTCCCCTAAATCCCTAAGCACTTAGTGTATGAGGAGATGCCAATTCAGCTACAAGGCCATTGGTAGGAAAAACTTGATGTTAACTAGTGCCATGTATTTATTTAAGATTTTGGGGAAAATGTATGTGATAGAATTGTGTCTTAATTCTACTAAATTTAATGAGTAAAAATGTACAAGGGACTAATTTTATATAAGTAGGTATATGAGTACGGTACAAGTATGAGTGTTGTACAAGGTGTATCAGTAATAGATAAGTAAACTACAATGGAACCTAGAGCCCAACGTAATTGTACACTAATAGCCCCTCAAACTCAAGAAGGAAGAGAGACAACCTTGAGTTTGAAAATAAGAGCATGAAAATGAGTCGTCCGATATGACTTTGTAAAGATGTTTTCAAGCTAATCTTGAGAAGGGACATAGAGCAGCTAGAGAGATCCCTGAAGCAAGTTATGTTGGAAAAATGACAATCGATCTTGATATGCTTGGTCTGTTTGTGGAAGACATCATTATGATCGGTATAAATTGCACTCCAATTGTCATAGTAAATTAGCATGGAAGATGAAGTGGACGCACCTCACTTCTTCGATAATCACATAACCAAAGAAGCTTAGATGTGGTGCTAGCAAGGGCACGCTATTTAGCTTTAGTACTACAATGGACCACAAGAAATTGTTTCTTGTTTTGCTAGGATATCAAAAAGGAGCCTAAGAGGAAGTAGTATCCAGTGGTAAATTGACATTCGGTGGGGTCTACTGTCCACTTAGCATCAAAGTAGGCTTACAAAACAAAAGGAGGAGTAATGAAGTGCAGATCATGGAAAAGAGTGCCCTTAAGATATTGAAGAATGCATAGGAAGATAATATGAGGATTCAATTGTGGAGTGAATGTGACTTGGCTCACTTGGTGTAGGGCATAAGAGATGCTTGGATAAGTGACTATGAGAAAAACTAAACAGCCAACCAACTGTTGATAAAGGTAGAATCAGGCAATGGGACTCCATTGGAAAGAGTCAAAGACACATTAAGTTTGATTAGAGTATCAAAAATCTTACTTTAAATAAGGTCAGCTCGAGACAATAGAGTTATGCTTGGCTTGAGAAAGAATCCATCAACTAAGGAAGTTGTTTAAAGACCCATAAAGTAGTTGAGATTTCCAAGATCCTTCACGTTAATTTGTTGGCTAAGAAAATTATTGAGTTCTTGAATGCCATTAAGGTCATCATCAGTAATGATCAGATCAATGACATATAAAAGATGCAAAATAGTGCCTTTATTGGTGAGATGAAGGAATAAGACAAAGTCATAGGAATTAGTGGAATAACCCAAACGAGAAATAATGGAGTTTACTTGGTAAACCAAGCTTAGGATGCTTGCATAAGGCCATAGAGTGGATGATGGAGCTAGCATTTCTTATTTGGTGGATGAGAAACAAAAAACAAAAGTTGCATATAGACCTCTTTAGTAAAACCCCAATAATGAATGCATTTTGTTTTTCAAGGGATACTCTTCCTTTTATATATATAAAAAAATAAAAAATAAATAAAAAATTTACACCCTATAAGTTTGATGAATTTTTCTTTAGTCCACTAAGTATAAATTTTGTCATTTTAGGTCATTAATTTTGACAATGTTGTCATTTATTCCTCCTTTACATTGACATTAGAAAAAATCTATTAAAAAGACATCATTTCACATTTTTGACATTGAAAAATATTTTGAAGAATAGTTTATTAATTTAATTAAATAAAAAATAAAAAGGAAATGATTTTTCAAAAAGTATCACCTCAACCATAGAAAATTTATCTACATGATACCGCAAATTGTGTGGATTTGATTGTATGATTGTGTATTGCATGGGCATGCGCCACATTGAGTGTTTATTAGTTAGATCTTGAGCATATTCTATGGGTCATTACAAATGGTATCAAAGCTAATTTGGTAATGAATTCTGGCTCGAGGGCAATGTAACATAATGTGGACTCTAACGAGGACTTCATGAATTTAATTGGAGGAGATTGTTATAACCCAAATTTTGTGGATTTGATTTGATTGGATTGTATGAGTGTTTTGCGGGTATGTGCCAAGTCTCACTACAATTTGTGCCTCTACGCATACTCCATTTTATGTTTTTCCTTTGGTCTCCCCCAAAATCCCCTACAAGTTTTAGATAATATTTATGAAGAGTTGGAACGAAGGATTTGAAGGGATTTTAAAGTGAATAATTGAGCATTGTGATGAACATTGTGGAGATTCAATGGAACAAGATTCTAAGGAAAAAAATTGTTCATTGGAAAAATGAAGTGATGCTTCCCTTGTATTGTAGATACATTGAAAGCAATGTTCATTGTAAAGTCTATATTTTTAGGTTGGCAACAATGAAAAAATTGTAACATTTAGAACATAGTTTGTCCATTTTTCTAGTCTAGAAATATTCAATTAAATAAGACAAATGAAATTTAGCACAGTTGAAGACTTAGGAAATCAGAAAAAGATAAGTGCAAAAAAGAATCACTTATCTCGACCAATCGAGATGCATATCTCGACCGATTGAGATTCGTGCAAATTTAAATTCTCACTTTCTTTCTCAGCCATTGGATTTAGGGTTTTGATGGAACTTAAGGATATTTAAATGAAAACCCTAGAGTGTGTTTTTACATATTCAAGAGGGCAGTGTTCTGTACATAGATATAGAGATTTTCCATACCCTTTTGGAGTTACAGTTGGAGACCTTATGCAAACACCAAATCTAGTTATAAAGTAAAGTTGCTGCATCAATTCAACCACAGTTGTTAATCTAAACCTTTGAGTAGAGATCTCAAAGTCACAAACTAGAGAGTTTGTGTGCGACAGTTTCACAGTAGAAGAGTGTGGATTTAGAATTGCGTGTAGTCATGTGAGTAAATACTACATGAGGTAGCAATAAATTTAGGGTTAAGTCTATTGTACAAACTTCTATTCTATTAGTGAAATGTTGTCTTGAGTATTGTTTAGGTTAAATCCTTCCCAAACTTTTTATTTTGAAATCACAATTTCAAAAGTTTTCATGGGTTATCATTCTTAGTGTTCATGTGATTTAATCAGATCTACTACATGATTAATCTAACTAATTATTTGGCTAATATTTGATAAAATCTAATTCAATTGGGGTCTAAAACCCTAACATTCATGATTAAATATTATAGTTACAAATTTTTTGGTTCAAGAGCAATTTGTTTTCAAATTGATGGAAGATGTTTCTATGTTAGAGTTATCAAATGAATTCTATTTGTATGCTCAAAATTTAGAAAATTTGATCTAAAATCTAAATATCCCAAAGTCTATGTGTTAAAATAGTCATTAAAGTCAGATGTGTGGATTCTGAAAGAATCAAAGAGAAAGTATAATAGCAATGTAAGTGTGGTAAATGCTAGTAAAGAATTAAGTTATGTTAAGTGATGCGCGTATGATCATCTTAGTGTATACGATTGTTTGATGTGTGACTTGGTTTTAATACAACATTGCATCTGTGCAGTACTAAATTTCAATAGTTTAAATTTCACACTTTGGATTCCAACATTAGATAAAAGTAAATATTTTAGGGCAGTAGCATGACAAGAGTTTATTAGTTCAATAAATGCATGATGCATGTCACGTATTAAAACAAAGACTAGACATTGCCTTATAGTATGTAGATTTTCAAGACATTTATATTTTGATGTAGATCACTAGAAGCAAATGAAAGAATTAAAAATATCAAAAAAGTAGAATATTCACTGTGTGGGAGTGCTATGTTGTGAGCCTCAGAGAAACAAAGTGTGTTTCTTACTCGACTATTGAATTAGATTGATAACATTTGGCAACAACAGGCAAGGAAGCAAAATAGCTAAGTTTTTATTAAAGAGTCGTGGACAAAATCTTTGTGAGCCATAAGGCAAGTAAAGTATGTTTGATTCAATATGTTTTCTATGTAAAGTCTAAAATAAGTAATATTATAGAACATTCTAAAAAAAATTGGTTAGTGTAATATCTATTGCAATGAAACTAAAATCATTTTAATAGTATCACTGATAGCAGGAACCTAAACTCAATAGCTCAGATCCAGTCAAAAGAGGTTTCATAAGTAATAACAAGTTGTTGATATGTGGTTAGTTGAGCACTAAAATTACTATAAGTCTCATTTATTAGGATGGATTAGTGTTATGTATTACATTTTGAAAGATGAATTTTATACTCTTAATGAGGTTCGATTTAAAGTTAAATTTCTGTGTAACAGAGACATAAAAAAGAATTTTACCTAGGTAAACATGGAAATCATGCAACTTGCAAAAACGAGTAGGGTTTTTTTTTTTTTTTGTAAATACTCATTAATCCAAGCAGTAGCATATGGACATAACGGTGCTAGTAAAGTGTGAATTTTTAGTGTAAAGGATTCTTTTATGTGTGTGTTTTCCCTAGCTATGAGGTAAAGATTTTTTGTTTAAATTTCGGGCCTTTCGGCCACCATTAACTTCTTGGAGCTTTTCTTCTGAAAAAAAAAAATTAATAAAATAAAATAAAATAAAATACTTCTTGGAGCTTTCAAAGAACTATACTAACGTGAGATTTAAGTTCAAAGAGGCTTTCATTTATGCATGACAAAATTTTAATCAAGTTGAATATAGATATTACTACTTAGTGGAGGCAGGGACGGAACCATGTATAAGAAGAGGGTGCTGTGCCCCCCCCCCCCCCCCCAAATTTTTTAAAAATATTAAATAATAGGTATATATTTAAGATTTTTGAAAATAAGTCCATAAAAATTATACTTGCCCCTCACAAGAAAATTATATTTGCCCCCCTCGACTTCGAATCCTAGTTCCATCCCTGAGTGGAGGATTGTTGTATATTTGTTAATATACGTGTAGGTTGTAATATGTGAGTGATCTAATTTGGAAGTAAAAGAATGAAAAAAAATATATAAATATAAGTAGAAAACTATGTCTTAATGTCTCGCTCAAATGATGTTACAGTACATTGAGAGTGCTGATTGGGAAAACGAGGGTAGTATTGGCACTTCATCAATCCAACTCAAGCAGAGTGTCAAGCATGCCCGATTTGATAATAGGCGGGGCATAAACAAGTATAGGCAAGCTTGAGCATGAGCTTTCTCGATGATCACTTGAGGCTCAGTCAAGCGAGGTACTAAAGTTGGCTTGATTGAGGCCAATCTTACTCGATCAAGACAGTTACGTAAACTTTTTTTTTCCTACAGAATTTTGCATAAAAATTAGGAAAAATGAGCCTTTTGAATTTCAAAATTCTTGTAGTACCAAAAGTGACATTTTAAGTGTCTTTTCAAGAAAAATTATTGGAGAGAAATTCACAAATTCTCTAAGATTACTACTTCTAGAATCAAAGCTTAATTGTATTACGAAGATGATTTGCCTAAAACCTTATAGTAACCACTATCGAGTGGAACAAAAATCATCTTAAAGAAAACGAATTTAAAATATACACGCATTCCTTGCTTTACGAAGTGAGACGTAAAGTATTTGTTTTTTATGTGCGTAAAGTTGGTTTACTTTGTCTACATTAATCTCATTGGACCATCCAAAGGAAAAAGATCGACCACCAAGTCAGTAATGAAAGTTTATTCAAATAAGAAATTTAATCAAATATAGGTCATCTGATCACGCAATGTTCACGATGTAATAGGCTTGAAACTCAGCCCTTTATCTACAAAGTGCGTAGATCTTATTTAAAGTTAAAGGCAACGTTATTGCCTCTCTATCATTTTCTATCCACGCCGTCTAGACGTACGATTCCGCCAACATTGGAGTGTTTCGTTCTCTATGAAAAGATTACTACAAACATCGAAATGGTGAGAAAATTAAATAAGCATCTCAGTCTCTATACTTTCCTAAACCAAAACCAAAAAGAAAGAAGAAGCTTGTAGATATATTATACATATAAAATACCCTTCAAAGTTAGGTGTATAAGACACAAATCAGTGCCTAAACGAATAAGATAAGAGGCCCATTAACCCTAGTGGCAGCCATTGTCCTATCCTAAACATGCCTTTACTTTCCTTGAGAAAGCACCATCAATGGCCAGGGTTGTACAACACTTGTCAAAGGAGTGCACGAGTTTCCTACTTTTTTGTACAAATGTATAAATATTGGGTACGACAAGCTTGGATCGTGCAATTGCACGCGACGCTTTTAAGAAATTATGAAAAGTAGAATGGATTTTTTAAAAGAATTCAGGGAAAAGAATGATTATAACACTAAACTATGCATTTCAGTGGTGGTTTGATTGTTTATATATAATTGCAACATGACAAAAGATAAATTAATACTTGTTGACCTATTTCTGTTAAAAAGACTAATCACACACGTCTTTCTTAACTATTTTTTTTACTTGGTGTGCAATTTCCTAACACTTTGCTTTCAGTCCAACTCCACTAGGGCTTGTGGCCCCCTTGATTGAAACATTACAAATTGTCAACTATTTGTTTTCTGAATTCAGTGTGCTACCTCGTAAGTTACGGCACATTTGTTGTGAGATAACCGGTATTTAATTAAGTGGTAATAGCTTTCACACCCAAATTCATAACATGTTTAAATGTTACTGTATAATTGGTGTTTATTTTCTTTTTCAGCAGGTACCCATGATAATTCAATTTATAAGTGCTAAAATTCAATTACAAATAGAAAGCTAAATGTGTTATAAAATTGGGTGCAGATTTAGATGTATCCATAGGTGGCCATCATATCTAGATCAGAAAGAAAAGCACTCACTCCAAAGGGTTGAGACTTACCTCTTTGACACTTCTAGGTAACTCAATCTTAGTAAATATTTATTTTATATAAATATAGAGGTGGGTCTTGTAATGATGACAGATGTTTTCCACCAAAAGCAAAAGAAAGTGGATACGAGTTCTACCCAAAATAAATTAAGGAAGGCTGTTTACTATCACCTCTTCCCAAACATGTAAAAATAAAAGTTTTGCGCATGCGTGCGCGCACACACACACAAATATTAGGGAAGGTTGTTTACTAATCACTACCTCTTCTCAATATATGTGTGTGTGTTTCATACAACAAGTAGAAATTAAGGGAAGATCCAAATCCAAGCTCGACTCACAAGGGGGATCAATTAAACACTAACCACAAGTTAGCAGTAAATTATTATGATATAATATAAAATACTAAAATCATATATATATATATATTTTTAATAGAATTTCAACCTATAGCGTCCACTTTTGATGATTGTACTCTTTATCATTAGACCAAGACATCAATCAGTTTTTTGTGTAAGCAATTATTAAACTTCAGATTTTTTATTTAACCATCAGAGACTTTATCAGTTGAACTAACTAGAACCCACTAAAATCATATCTTTTACATCTATTTTAGAAGCCAGACATAATTTATATAGTAGCCTTTTGGCACATATTATACATGGTAGATACTTGTTTTTAAAATTTGTTTTATCTCTTTTGTGGGGGTGGGGGGGAGGATCTGAATTCATGTTTTTCTTATTGGAAATTGGATATTGACATTGAACGACAATACTCTTAGTTTGTAGAGTTTGATTTGAATTCATGTTTTTCTAATTGGAAATTGGATATTGACATTGAACCACAATACTCTTAGTTTGTAGAGTTTAATACCAAACAATTTGGAGTTTGATATACAATCAAGAGAGAAAAATGAGGTTATCAAAAAAAAAAATGAGAGAAAAATGAGAAAAATAATCAAAATTGTATTATGGTTTCTATTTAAATAAAATTAGTTGGTAATTCGTGCAATGCACAGAAGGTTGAGCAAAAGAATTTTTTTTCCTCATTTATTTCTTTGTCTCAATATAAAATTTGATCATTATTGATAAACATTTAATATGATTATATTAGTATATGAAACTAGTTATTGTACCGTGTAATAAAATATGATATGGCAAGTGATTATATTATCTCAATGATATAGCGAAATTCTGATAGAAAGTTTAAATATAAAATAGTATTTAACATCAAATGAAAACTATATATTAAAATAATAATGTTTAAAATTGTGAGATCTCAAAATATTATGTGGCAAAATAATAAGATGTAAAATTTGATAATTATGGAGTTCCAGAAAATAAAAATGATTATTTAATTTGATTATATTAGTATATGAAGCTGTCTATTCTACCAATTAAAGAAAACATCTTCTCAAAAGCAAAAGAAAATATGATAAGGCAAGACTCTAATTGGAGTATTTAAATATAAAATTAATATAAAAACATTAATTAGAATAATGACATGTAAAATTGCAATGTCTCAAAAACTTAACTATGTGATAAAATTGTAAGATGTAAAACCAAAAGTAAAATAGTTAAGTTTTATATAAATTATAAATTAGGAGATATAATATACACCCTTAAATGACAAATAGAATAGATCAAACTTTTTTGTAATTGAAGCTTAGGAAATTAATGGATCTTTTTATAACAGGGATTAAAAATAAGAACTACACCAAATTGAGTCGCTTTCAATAATAGTAGTTACATTTGAAAAAAAAAAAAGACCAAAAAGAAGAAAAAGAAGAACACACGCCTAGATAATTGGGTAAGGGATCACTAAAAGTTTCTCGAATAAAGAACACTGTCGACAGAAGGATCCGGAATCGTTAAAAACATCTTATCATGACTAACCTATGAAAGTTCAGTGATCACTATATAATTATTAAATCAAACTTGTCCATTTAACTGAAAGTGAAGTACCATAAAGGAAGTTCCTTTCTGTTAACTTTCCACCGTAGATTAGCTTTTGCAAACATTGTTCCTTCTTCAGTTGTGTATGGTTTGGAGGAGATTAGAGTAGAGGGTAAGGCAAAAACAAAAAGAGAAGAGAGGGAGAAGGAAAGGGAAGAAAAAGGTTGACCATTCTCCTCACTTGGATGTCTTAACAATTAATGACCTGTTTCGATAGAAGGGGGAATGAGAGGAAGTGAAGGAGAGTAGAATAGAGTTAACTAAAAATAAGTTAATTTTGTACTAAATCTACTTTACTTTATTCTACTCTCCCTTTCTCTCCCTCAATCCAAACGGGTCATAAGTGGTGGGTTAAAACGTTGTTTGGAGGAAGATAAGAGTAAAGGTAATAGGAGAAGGAGAGAAGAGGGAAATGGAGGGAAAGGGTTAACGTAGACCTTATTTAGATGTTTTATTCAACAAATAAGTAGGAGAAGAAAAATTTATATTATTATGTCTTTTCCTTCAAACGAGTTTAGATGATTCTTATCCAACCTATTATGTGACAATTCATACAATTATTAACATGACTTATTAATTTATTTAAGCATTAAATAGGTAATTTGACTAAAAATACATGTAGATGGTTATTTGAGAAATCCTATAGCAGGTTAGAGAATTTTTCTCCAATAAAGTTAATGAAACATCCCTAATCCCTTTCTCTCTACTCCACTCCATTCAAACACACTGCTAGATAAATCAAAGAAATAATAAATGATTTCCTCCCAAGGAAAACAAGAAACCTACTTTGCTCCGTTTAAAATGAATTTGACGATCATGACTCTAATTTTATAGTAGGACCAATTGTTAAATTTAGAGCCTTTATTTCATGGGAAAACATTATGTAGTGCATTAGAGTTTAAAATTCTCATATTATAGATGGCCCCTGTCGCAAATCAATTGAATCTTTTTTTTTCTTTTTGGTTTTTGAATAAAAAATGAGATTTTTGACGTGGATGCACTGAACTCATATAATGTGACGCTAATAAATAATATTTTCTGTACCACTGAGGCATTAACGACAATAAATAATACCGCTTGTCCCCTTCACAAATCAGTTCGCTATTTTATGAGATAGAGATCTGTTGATGAATTGAATTCACAGCAAAGATTTATAGATCACAATGAGCAGGGACCAGTGTTCCATGATCTGACTAGCGAGCAATTAAAGAATAAATAAAATAAAATAAAATAAAAACAAAACAAAAAAATTACGATGCCTGCTAGGATTTGGTACTTTTTAATTTTTTAATTTTAATTTTAATGAATGTCTGTGATTTGGTACTAGATAACTGTCTGCATCAAGGTGACACTGATTGATGTACCTACTTATAAACTTCGGAAGAAATGTGTATTTGGTAATATAATGTTGAAAAATTGTCAGCCACAGCCATGGGGAAAAGCCAATCAAGTTTCGACTAAACTTACTATGGAAAACATGGGTTTCAAGTTTCGACAAGCGGCTGTGGTTAAAAGGAAATGAATGAGTTAGGCACTGAAAAAGATAAGAGGGACAACATCCAAGAATGTCTTTATTGAAATGAGTTCGTTAATGTTTGGAAACCTATTAAAAAATTAACTTTTTGCTTAAATTATTTTGTAAATCCTACATTATATTTTGTCTCAGTTTTATCTTAAACTAGTCGTTAACTCATGCTATGCATATAAAAACTACTTAAAAACACTTAAAAAAAATTAAACTAATATTTTTCAATGAATTTTTTTTCTCAATCTCTCACTTAGTAATAATCTTACCCCTTAATGTTTGAATGTTATCAGGTTTATAATTTTCTCCAATATTTTATTTGTCCTTGCAAATGTATATTAATACAAAAAACATAATTCATAAAAAATTTCTTTGTAAGAAGACTACTATTATAATGTTGCATTTTTGGTTTTTATGATTAAAGTTCTAATGCGAAAAATACAAATTATGTTGATGGCCTTGTATGCCTAAATGCACATAAAAAAGAAAAAAGACCAATGGAAACTAAACCAAGAGACACAAACCATGAAGTTGACTTAAACTAATGCATAAGTGAGACATATTGTCAAACACAAGGTGTACATCGCAAGAGTCAATTTTGTATTAGAGACAATTTCAGTTTACCTAAGGGAATGATATATATCAAAATTATCGCTATATATATATATATATATAACACTAAACTAATTATTTTACAAAATGCTAAAAATACAACAAATTAATAGTAAAACATTTTGTGGATTGATGTGACAATAATTATGATTGGTAAATGGCATTATCATAATAAATAATAAACAAATATCTTTCCTTTTCTTTTTTCTTTTTCTTTTTTTAACTGGTGACATTAGTTTCTAGAGGTTAAGTGATGAAATTTGTTATATCTTTGGCATCATTTATATATATATTTTTTACCCTAACTATCCTACTAACATTTTTTTAACCTTTCTTTTATTCTCATCCACTTATTCTCTCAACCTTTTAACGTTTTTTTTCTTTTTATTTTTTTCCTATCTTTTAAACTCCACCACATGCTATCGTCTTCAGTCAAATTTATTAAAAAAAAAAAAAAAAAAAAATCCTCCACATGTTCCCACTGGGGTTATTCCAGCTTGAAAGGCCATAGTTGTTATAAAAGATGCCAACACCATCAATGCATGTTAATGCTTAATTATTGGCCTCTCTGAACTCTCTTTCATGGTTAGTGTTGAGGTTAGAGATTTAGTTATCCAAGCAAAATTTTGTTGGAGCCCATTAATTCATGTACAATGTATCTTTTACACTTAAAGCCCCAACACCTTGAAGAATTTCCCCAATCTCCATATCCCTCAAATCTTTGGGTCTCTATATCAAAATGTCTAAAGTTGTAGGGCCAATGCAACCAAATTTGAAAAAGAAAAAGAAAATAGAGAGAAGTGATCACAGAAAGAAACATATCAAAGGCAGAGAAGAAACAAAGAAATAGAAGATGGAGGAACACATATAGTAAACGAAAAAAAAGAAACTAACGGCAGAGAAAACACAGAATAAAAAGAGAAGAGACTGAGATAGGAGATATAGCCCATACTTCTTCCAATAGATCAGGTTTGAGATAAATAGAAGAGATTGTATTTGCACCCAAGAGAAGTTGGGACAGAAAGTGACAGAGCGGGAGGGCTTCCGGCTATGAACAAAGATAGAGATTTGAGAGTCTAAAGAGGAGAGGAAGAGAGGAAGAAAAATTATCGCAATTTAGAAAAGTGCAATTTCGTTTTTTTTTTTTGTTTTGTTTTTTTTTTTTTTTAAATATTGTGCTGACGTGAAAATTGTGGGAGCTTCAAAAGTTTCGGTTTTATATATATATATATATATATATAGATAATCGAACTTTAACTTTTTCAAAATAAGCTAGTTTTAGGCTCGGTTTAATATTGTGCAAATAAGTTATTTGAAATAAGCAATTTTCAAATGAACAAATATATAAAAGCATTAGCGTTAATTAGGGCCATTGAAATAACATCTAGCCAAAAATATAGTTTTTTTTTTTTTTGAATAAACGGCAGAAATTTATTCAATTAAAGAGTAAAATTGTACAATAACAAGGTAGCAACAGGGAAAACTTTCCCTACACCTAACAAAGATAGCAGCTAAATGTAAGATTACAACAAGGAAAGCCAAAGAAAACAAAACTATCTTACAACCTGAAGACAAACTTCCATAATTAGTTTCTAAATATTTTATAGCATGAGCTGCAGCAGACCTAGCTAGAGAAGAGGGGTCAGGACGTGGTGTACCATAGTGAGCCTCATTCCGCTTATTCTAGATCATCCAACTAGTTGTGAAAAACATTGCAATCTCTAGGTCATTTTTCCTTTGCATAATTTGATCAGCCACATCCATAAATGAAAGATTTGTGGAATGAGACATGGTCCTCCATAAGCATGTGGACTTCCAAACCATATAAGAATATGTACAGCTTAGCAGGATATGGTCCATTGACTCCACCCCAACCGCACAACAATCACATCCAGCATCCAACAATATTTTTCTTCTAGCAAGATTAACCTTTGTAGGCAGTATATCTCTACAAGCTCTCCAAATAAAAGTTTTGATTTTATTACATACCTTGGCCACCCAAATCACTTTCCAAGTTTTATTGCACTATGAATAATTGGATGATTGGCTATGAGAAGATCTCAATTGTTGAGTTTGTATCATCTTGTATGCACTTTTTACCGAATATTCACCCGTGTTTGTGTATGGCCAAGTTTGGATGTCTTGCACCACTCTATTGCTCAAAGGGATGGCTTTAATAACTTTGGCTTCATGTGAGAGAAATACATGATCAATCATGGATACACGCCAAGATCTAGTAATTGGATCAATGAGGTTATCCACTGTGGCCATTGTTGACATTGTGGAGCATGGGGTTACCACTTTGAATGATGGTGGAGTTGGAAGCCATCGGTCTTGCCAAATTCAAATTTTATTTCCGGTTCCTACTCTCCATCTTAAACCGCTATCCAAGACAGATCTGGTAGCCACTATACTTCTCCATGCAAAACTCCCTGAATTTGGTGAAGGAGCATCTAAGAAAGATGTGTTAGGAAAGTACTTTGATTTGTAGACTCGATAGAACAAAGAATGTGTATTTTTCATAAGCCAAAAATATAGTTAAACCCATTTAAATGGTGTGTGCGTTAGGCTGAGCATTCTAGTGTGCAAAAATACCATATGAGCAGTGCCTCAATTCATTTAATGAGGTACTGATCGTCAATATATCAAAAGATATTATTTTTATTCATTCTCACACACTTCCTACGTCTCTGTCTCTCTCTCTGTGGATATTTTTATTATATCCAAGTAAGTTATAATGCAACTTTGATTCAACTTTGGTAATGGAAAAGTGATGTTTAATCTCAAATTTTTATGTGGAAAATGTTACTTACATCTTTAGGTGAGATAAAGTAAAAGAAATAAGCAAGTGAAAAAACAAACAAGTTCATGAAAATTGGCTTGAGCCAAAGTGTGGAGAATGTCAAGCGAAAATGAAAAATGCAAGTTAAGAGAATCATTTTATGCGAATTTGTGGAGAATGTCCAACAAACCCTCTGTGGCTCTCAAATTGAGTTTTCATGTTGAAAGCTCCAAAATGTGTTGAAAACACAAGAGCTGTTTAGACCCTCAAATTAAAGTTAAGACTTGATAGATTTTGCACTAACTTAATACTAAGTGCAGAATAGTGTAAAAGTGAGCGGATAAACAACTGATACTACTATAGTGCATAAACATGAACAACCAACAATAAAAGCAAAGTACAAGAGTAAGGGAAGAAAGAACGCAAACACAAGATAACACGTCGATGTGTTATCGAAGAGGAAACCGAAAAACTCAATGAAAAACCTCTCCACCGCCCTCCAAGCGGTAATCGATCCACTAGACAATCAGTTGGGATACATGAGTTAGCAAGAGACCCTCCAAGCCTAATCTACCCGATGTACCTAAGCCCTCCAAGCTCCTACTCCAACAAAGCTTCTCGGAACCGTGTCTTGTCTAGTTTTCCGAATCCCGCAATACACTCGATTGCATCTACCAAGCCTCACCGACTTCTTTTGGCAAATCCTCAAAGCTTCCTAAGCTCTAAAACACTCTTTACACTCTGAATAGGTGTGGGTTGTGTTTGGGTACAAATCTGATCTCAAGGTATGACAATGGGAGAGAGAAGAAGAAGAAGCTACAATGATTTCTCACTAAGGATGAGTAGCTCTCTCTCTAAAAGATGGGTGTGTGTGTTGTAGAAAACTTATCTAGGGTTTTTCTCTCTGAATGGTCTCCTTTACATTTGTGGGTAATGAGGGTATATATAATATGGATGAATGGTAGAAAGTCACACATTAAAATCCTTCAGGCAGAATGTTTCACGACTACCTCGCGGGAAGGTCTTACTTGCTAGACACTCACAAAAACGACAACCTGGCACAACTCTTCAGCTTCTAGTAATGTGCTCCCCACATGCCCTTTTTGCGGGAACTCTTCTCGCGAACTTCTTGCGAGCTAGTCATGAAATGCACTAATTTTCAATTAAGCTTGAGCCTTCACCAACTTAATACTAAACCCAATATAATAAAATCCCACAAATTACAAGGAAATAAATTAAAGCAATTACAACACTTTTTGCCATAGAATAAAACTAACATAAAACATAGTTGTAAATCACAACTTTACATATGTAATTCACCTAACACTCGATCGAGCATGTGTCAAGAAATTTTTGTAGTTTTGTGGCCAAGAGTTACACCACTTGAAATGTAAACATTTGTGAGCGTTGGAAAACTGTTTCTAATTGTTTTTTTATAGTTATAACACTTTACTCATGATATATAAATTATTTTTAACTCTAATTTTCAATAACTTCTCTCTTGATTTTCTCTTAAAAACACAAGAATTCATGTGAGTATTCTCCTAAATTGCTATTTGTAGAACTCAATAGTTGGTTGTATCTTGTGGACAAATTTGTAGTAACCCTTTAACTACTCTTGTGCGAGGGCAAATATTGTCTAAGGAAAGCATTTCCATTATACCTCCAAGTCATCAAATTTGCATTTGTTCTTTAAATCACTTTTTTTTTTCATTGTTTACCCCTTTATTCCCCAACATCCCTCTCCCTCATCTGGCACTAATCCATAGAGATTAGAACAATAAAACCAATATCAAATGGCATTGAAATGGTTAGCAAATAAATTTTAATTAAATCCGCCCTTCACTTTCTCTCTCTCCACTGTTACCAACACTAATTCCCAACATTTCCAAGTAGTAAAAGGTGTTGATGTTATTATTCTAGTGTCCCACATAGATTAAGTGTAATCTTAAGCATGTATTTATAAACTCTTAGGCACCC
Organism: Quercus suber; assembly: GCF_002906115.3. Classification (NCBI taxonomy): domain Eukaryota; kingdom Viridiplantae; phylum Streptophyta; class Magnoliopsida; order Fagales; family Fagaceae; genus Quercus; species Quercus suber. The sequence goes on along the minus strand of NW_027069785.1, from coordinate 418,130 downwards.
TCCCTTTGCAAACCAGTTTTCAAAGATGAGTTCTACCCATGGGTTTGTAACATTAGGTATTAGAGCCAACCACCATGCCGAGTAATCGAACGTAGCTCATTAAGTATGGGATCAAATTCGTTGCAACTTTGTGGTCGGATCTCGGAGGGGGCAACCTAGAGGCTAAAGGCTAGATTAAAATAACTGATAGGTGAGTGAAGCCGACAAAAAAGAGAAATTGCTACTATCGAGTCAGTGTCAATAGAGTGAGCCGTCGTGGATGTCAGCTACGAAGCGTGGTGGTATTTTATAATCCTAGTATCCCAAATGAATTAAGTATAAGTTTAACTATGTGCTTACAAGCTCTTGAGCACCCTTTTCTTGCAAGCTGGTTTTCAAGGGTAAGTTCTACCCATGAGTTTGTATCAGTCGACAACGAAGATGGAGGATGGTGGCCGGGTATGGGTCTTTGATGGTGGCCAATGATGCTCTCTCTCTCTCTCTCTCTCTCATGCATCTCATTGATTGTATTTCATGTTTGATCTAGGCCTTTGGTGTTTGATTTAGGTCTTTGATGTAGTTGGTCTAGGTTGATAATTATGGTTGGTTCATTTATAGTTGGGTGTTGCTATTGAGTCTTTGCTTTGGATTGTAATTGGGGAAAGAGGGGAAAAAAAATAATTAAATGGAATAATGATAAAGTATTAAGTCTGATGTATTTGTTCATGATAGTAGATTAATTAAAGTAGCAAAAGTATCATTTTAAAACAAATTTGACTAAAAGTGTAATAAGCTTGGTGTGAATGCTCTAACGGCCAACAAGTGAAAAACATGATGGTCATTTAAAAGATTACTCATTACATTATGCCCCATGATTTTACTATTTTATGTACTTGCAAACTTCTCTGGGACAGAGCTAGTAAAAGCCTTTCCCTTTACCTCTCGCTCAAAACTTTATAAAAAAACTTATTAGTAAATGATGGAGAATCACATTTAATATGGTTCATATGCTATATTTAAAGTCTAGATTGCAATATATATATATATATATATAACACTACCTTCTAACAATAGAGGAGTTGTTAGTAATATTGAAATTTGTGATTACTTTTGGTAGTTGTGGGAAGTCATAATACATCTCAAAGGCACACATATCGAAATTGATCAAAGCTAACAAAAACAGCAAACCCCTTCCATTAGATAAGGCAACCCACAAAGATCGTCACATTGGTCTCACTTTCACATTTATTGCGCCCAATTATTCCCCACGGCATCATAGAAACCCTTGCCTAAAAAGAAGAGTATGTTGTGTCACATTCACATTTATTGCGCCCTAACAACCTCTTATTGCATTCAATTCCATGTGATATGCTCCCTCCTCTTTCTAAAGTAGGTCAAAATATTGAGTCACCTAATTATTCCCCAGAAAGTCAAGTGATGCCAAAATTGTCAGACTTTTTCACGAAAAAGGATATCTTTTGGGGTGTGGTGGGTCCTAATAAGGTGAGTGTGTGAGAGACTATGTGAAAAATTTGATAGTTGTAGTAGAGCACATGTTTCCTATGTGCGCGCCTTCATCCAAAGATTTCATGACTTACTTTTTTATTTTTTTTATTCCAATGCATTGAATTTTATTTAAGTACTATAATGAGTGGTTTGAAATTTTTTGGAAGGGGGAAAACAAACTCAAAAGCAAAAAAGAAAAAAAAAAAAGAAGAAGAAGAAGAAGAAAAAGAAGAAAAAAAGAATAATTACACTTTACTCACCTGTGGTTTGCCTCTAATTTGACTTGCCTACCCATAGTTTCAATTTTGACACTTTACTCATCTGTGATTCCCTCCGTTACTAATCCGTAACCCACCTCTCCTTCAGCCGTTACTCTAACACATAATATATCAAAAACAAAAGCCCAAACAAATCAAAACACTCCTCACTCCCAAAACTCAATCCCATCCAACTAGCTCACCAAACTAAGATCCTAGATGCTACAATGCAATGTGCTTGAGGCTTTGATCATGCAAGTAACCCGAGGAAGAAGGAGCTTTGATTCTGGGTTCATCTGTTGCTTGGGTGAGTTCATTGTGCAATAATTATATTTTTCATTTTTTGTATTTGATCCGTTTGTTTTCTCTTGATTCTGGGTTCATCTGTTACTTGGGTGATGATTCAACTTTTTGCAATAAGGGAGGGAGCCCAGAACCACCACCACCAGAGATGTGGACTTTGGGCTTCAAGAGAATCTCTTTGTTCACACTTGGTTGAAGGTATATACTACCTAAATTTTCAATGCTCTCAAAAATATTCCCGAAGTTGCCCTACATTCCTTGCTTTTCGAAAAGCAAAATGAAAGTTCCAAAGGGTCGGGCTAGAATTTGAAAGAGACGATGAATTCCTTGCCCGCTTTAGCAAAAAGCACTCATTGGCTCTCTTTGTCTATCATAAGTTTCAAACTCATGTTGGTTTCTTTCATGGACTCTAGCTTCTTCTTCTTCATCTTCTTTCTTTCTTTCTTTTTCTTTCTTTCTTTTTTTTTTTCCTTTTTTTTTTTTTTGGACAAACGATACTCTGGATAGCTCAATGAGCTTATGTAAATCAGTACATGGCTTGGAAATTCAAGAGTCTCCCATGGTTCATGGTTCTCGGTCTAGAGTCTCAAGCGCATTGCATTGTAGCATCTAGGATCTTTTTTTGGTGAGCAAGTTGGATGAGAGTGAGGTCTGGCAAGTCAAATTAGAGGCAAATCATAGGTAAGCAAAGTGTAATTATCCTAAAAGAAAAGGAAAAAAAAAGGAAAAGCGAATATAAATTACAAAAGAAAAGAACTCTAAAAGGAAAGTATATATTGTAATGGAGATGTTACCTCTTCACAGTATAAATGATCCTTTGTAGTTCTTTTCACTAGTCTCTTAATTATTCTGTTGGGTTTTGTGGAGTCTAGTTGTATTTGATCCCTATGATGACCCGACCCGAAATAATGTTGTGTGGTTTTTAATGGGAGATTTTTTTAGGCTTAGTCCATGGAGCGGAGGCTTGGGCTGATAGACCCAAGCTGTAGCCCATTGTGAATTCTGTGTGCAGGATATAGAAACCATTGTTTTGGTGATTAAGGTTTCTTGATGTAGTTTTTGAGAGAGAGAAAAATTGTACTGCTGCACTTGTATTTTTCCCTAACAATAGTAAAATCTTTGCAACTCTGTGAATGTAAGCAAATTGCTGAACCACGTAAATACTATTTTGTGCGTGTGATTATTTTTCTTTAGCGTGTGTTTCTATTTTGTTTCTCACAGGTTTGGGAATTTCATGTTAATTCCTTACAACTGGTATTAGAGCCTACGGTTAGGTTTGAGTAGGAGTAATGGCAGAGGAAGTAGGAAAGATATCTAGAATAGAAAAGTTCGATGGCACAGACTTTGGATTTTGGTGGATGCAAATCGAGGATTATCTTTATGGAAAGAAGTTGCATATGTCGCTTCTAGAGGAAAAACCTACAACTATGAAGGATGAGGAATGGGCTCTTCTTAACAGATAGGTATTGAGAGTCATCAAGTTAACTCTGTCTAGGTATGTTACACACAATGTTGTAAATGAGAAGACCACAGCAGATTTAATGAAGGCTTTGTCTGATATGTATGAAAAGCCATCAGCAAACAACAAGGTGCATCTGATGAAGAAACTATTCAATTTGAAGATGGCAGAGAATGCATTAGTAGCACAACATCTGAACAAATTTAACACTATTACAAATCAATTGTCGTCTGTAGAAATTGATTTTGATAATGAGATCCATGCACTGATTGTTTTAGCTTCTTTGCCAAACAGTTGGGAAGCAATGACAATGGCAGTAAGCAATTCTATAGGAAATGAAAAGCTTAAGTACAATGAAATACAAAATTTAATTCTGGCTGAGGAGATTCGCATAAGAGATGCAGGTGAAACTTCAGGATCTGGTTCTAGCCTAAACCTTAAGACAAGAGGCAGAGGTAATGACAAAAATTCAAATCGGGGAAGATTAAAATCTAGAAATTCTAATTGGAACAGAAGTAAATCTAGATCAGGCCAACAAGTACAATGCTGAAATTATGGAAAAACGGGTCACTTTAGGAGGCAATGCAAAAGTCGTAAGAAGAAGAATAAAGATGATTCTGTTAATGTTGTAACAGAAGAGGTACAAGATGCATTACTTCTTGCAGTAGACAGTCCACTTAATAATTGGGTTTTGGACTCAAGAGCTTCATTTCATACCACTCCACACCGAGAAATTATACAAAACTATGTTGCAGGTGATTTTGGTAAGGTGTATTTGGCTGATGGTACAGCCTTGGATGTTGTGGGTATGAGAGACGTCTGGATATTGTTGCTTAATGGGTCTGTTTGGTTATTGGAGAAGGTTTAACATATTCCTGACCTGAGGAAGAATCTGATTTCTATTAGACAACTTGATGATGAAGGGCATGTAATACTGTTTGTTGGTGGTACTTGGAAGGTTACAAAAGGAGTTAGAGTATTGGCCAGTGGAAAGAAGACTGGTACTCTATATATGACCTCAAGTCCAAGAGACATAATTGCAGTTGCTGAAGCAAGTTCTGATACAAGCCTATGGCATCGCAGACTTGGTCACATGAGTGAGAAAGGGATGAAGATGCTGCAATCAAAAGGAAAACTACCAGAATTGAAGTCCGTTGATTTTGACATGTGGAAAAGCTACATCTTAGGAAAGTAGAAAAAAGCGAGCTTGAAAGCTAAAAAATTGGAGTTAGTACACACTGATTTGTGGGGGCCTTCTTTAGTTGCATCCCTTGGAGGTTCAAAGTATTACATCACTTTCATTGATGACTTAAGCAAAAATGTATGAGTTTATTTTCTGAAAAATAAATCTGATGTATTTGAGACTTTTATGAAGCAGAAGGCTATGGTTGAGACATAAATAGGTCTAAAAGTAAAATGTTTAAGATCAGACCATGGAGGAGAGTACATAGATGGAGGGTTCAATAAGTATTGTGCTACACATGGAATCAGAGTGGAGAAGACTATTCTTGGGACACCACAGCAGAACGATGTGGTTGAGCGCATGAACAAATCTCTCAATGAGCGTGCTAGGAGTATGAGGTTGCATCCTGGATTACCAAAAACTTTCTGGACTGATACTGTTAGTACTGCAGCTTACCTGATAGACCAAGGACCATCAGTTCCCATGGAGTTCAGACTTCCTGAAGAGGTTTGGAGCGGTAAAGAGGTAAAGTTTTCCCATTTAAAAGCTTTTTATTGTATTTCTTATGTTCATATTGATTCTGTTGCTCGCAGAAAACTTGATGCAAAGTCTAAAATATGTTTTTTCATTGGCTATGGTGATGAGAAATTTGGCTATCGGTTTTGGGATGAAAAAAACAAAAAAAATCATCAGAAATAGAAATGTGATATTTAATGAACATGTTATGTATAAGGACAGGTCAACTGTAGTGTCAGATGCTACAGAGATAGATCAAAAGAAATCTGAGTTTGTCAACCTAGATGAATTGACTGAAAGTACTGTCCAGAAAAGGGGTAAAGAAGATAAGGAGAATGTAGGTTCACAGGTAATTTAGAGTACACCTGTAGCTAAAGTCCGTAGATTTTCCAGGACCATTAGATCTCCATAGCGTTATTCACTCGCTCTAAATTATCTCTTGTTGACTGATGGTGGTGAGCCAGAGTGTTATGAAGAAGCCTTACAAGATGAAAATTCAAGCAAGTGGAAGTTAGCCATGAAGGATGAGATGGATTCCTTGTTGGGGAATCAAACATGGGAATTGACTGAATTACCAGTAGGAAAGAAGGCTTTGCACAACAAGTTGGTATACAAAATAAAGAATGAGTATGATGGTAGCAAGCATTGCAAGGCCAGATTAGTTGTCAAAGGGTTCCAACAGAAGAAGGGCATTGACTACTCAGAAATACTTACTCTAGTTGTGAAGATATCAACAATCCGACTGGTACTGGGAATGGTGGCTATAAAAAATTTACATCTTGAGTAGTTAGATGTGAAGACAGCATTCCTTAATGGTGACTTGGAGGAAGACATTTACATGATTCAGCCAAAATGGTTCATTGTTCAAGGACAAGAGAATCTAGTTTGCAAACTAGGAAAGAACTTGTATGGCCTAAAACAAGCTCCAAGACAGTGGTGCAAGAAATTTGATAGTTTTATGTATAGAATTGGGTTCAAGAGATGTGAAATTGATCACTGTTGCTATGTTAAGTTCTTTGGCAATTCTTACATCATTTGACTGTTATATGTGGATGATATGCTCATTGCAGGGTCTATCATTGAGGAGATTAATAATCTAAAGAAACAATTGTCAAAACAGTTTGTAATGAAGGATTTGAGAGCTGCAAAGCAAATCCTTAGTATGAGAATCATTAGAGACAAAACTAATGGTATATTGAAGCTTTCACAGTCAGAGTATGTGAAGAAAATTCTCAGCAGGTTTAACATAAATGAAGCTAAACCAGTAAGCACACCCTTGGGTAGTCATTTCAAACTAAGCAAAGAATAGTCACCAAAGACAGAAAAAGAAAGGGACCATATAAGCAAGGTGCCCTATGCCTTAGCTATTGGCAGCTTGATGTATGTTATGGTGTGTATAAGGCCAAACATTGCACAAATAGTGGGAGTTGTGAGTAGATTCATGAGTAGACCTGGAAAGCAGCATTGGGAGGCAGTCAAGTGGATTCTGAGATATCTGAGGGGTTCATCAGATACATGTCTTTACTTCACAGGTGCAAGTTTGAAACTGCAGGGTTATGTAGATGCTGATTTTACTGGTGATATTGATAATAGAAAGAGTACTATTGGGTTTGTTTTTACCCTGGGTGGTACAACTATATTTTAGGCTTCAAATCTATAAAAGATTGTTACTTTGTCTACTATAGAAGCTGAGTATGTTGCAGCAACTGAAGCTGGAAAGGAGATGATTTGACTACATGGCTTCTTAGATGAATTGGGTAAGAAGCAAGAGATGGAAATTCTACACAGTGACAGTCAGGGTGCAACTTTTCTTACTAAAAAATCGGCTTTTCATTCAAAGTCGAAGCATATACAAACAGAATACCACTTTATCTGTTACCTTATTAAAGATAAGCTGGTAATACTTGAGAAGATTTGTGGATCTAAGAACCTGGCAGACATGTTGACTAAAGATGTCATTATTGAGAAGCTAAAGCTGTGTGCAACTTCAGTTGGTCTTCTACCTTAAGGACAAGAGGATGAGTTGCAAGGATGGGGGATTGTTTTTTGGAGGATTGGGGTTGATGGTGGTGATTGAACTAGTCTCCAAGTGGGAGATTTATTAGGCTTTGTGGAGCCTAGTTGTATTTGATTCGAATGATGACCCGATCCGAAATAATGTGCACAAGATATAGAAACCGTTGTTTTGGTGATTAGGGTTTCTTGATGTAGTTTTTGAGAAAGAGAAAAACTATACTACCGCACATATATTTTTTCATGATAATAGTGAAATCTCTGCAACTCCATGGGCGTAGGCAAATTGCTGAACCACGTAAATACTGTCTTATGCATGTGATTATTTTTCTTTGGCGTGTGTTTTCTCTATTTTGTTTTTCACAGGTTTGAGAATTTCATATTAATTCCCTACATATTCACCATCATGGATTAACCATCTTGGATTAAAAAAGAAACTAGGCTTCAAGGGCCATGAAAACAAAATGAGGATACTAAAAGTGGATTAGTAATTTGGAGAAATTGATTTGAAATCATAAAAATGAAAAACCTTTCTAGATGATTTTTTTTTTTTTTTTGAAAAACTCTTCAAATATATAACTTTCTTTGGAAAATGTGAAAGAATGCTTCTCTTTATCTCTCCTCTACTTATGGTTTAAAATAAAATAAAAAGGGTCTAGGGCTCTTGTTATAGAACCAAAGGGCCCTTAACTTGGTAGAATAATGTCCCGGCCAAATAGAAATGGCAAAAATCCTCACAATAAATGAGAAAATATATTTGAATAATTAGGGTTTTTTTTGTTGGTGTCGTATGTTGTCACTCGTCCTAATGATAGCATACAACACTCCAAATATAAATCATTGAATGTGGACAACAACCCAGAAAAATAAAAATAAAAATAAAAATATTTTTTTATCAAGTTATCGAGCCTTCTTATCAATGGATGTTTGGATTATTTCTCGTTAAGATTGAGGACTTAAGTTTATTAACTAGTATAAAATGAGGTGTCCATAATATTGTATTTTTTATTAAAAAGAAAAAAAAAATCAATTTGGGATTTTGGTCACTTATAACAATTTTTTTTAATAGTTAATTTTTAAAATGATCATCTATGATCTAGATGACAAATTGGAATTTCAATATTTATGAAGAGTTTAGAGATCGTTTGGAATGGACTGAAATTTTCAGTTTATTTACAATTTTAGCTTATTTTTGTTATTATTCATATGTTTTACTGTACTTTTTAATACTATTTATGAGTCTCATTATACTTTATACTTTTAACAAAAAAATTTCAATTTTAGCTAAATAGGCTGTTCTCAAACGGAGCCTTAATCTTCCTCAAACTCACTCAGCAGCCCAGTCCAATTGAAATTGGGACATTCTAAAATTCGGCTGGAAAGCCAAGCGAGGCCCAACCCATCTAACTAAGCTCAGTCCACTTTGCCACCGGCGGTTTCGACTTCCTATTGAAATTTCTAAATTTGTCTCAAACTCAAAACTTGCGTCTCAAGCAAGCACAACAAAACTCTTTAACAAATTTCAAATTTGAATTTCATAGCCAAAAATTCAAATATGTGATTCGCAAAGAATGAGCCAAAGGGCATTCAATTGTTTCCTTGCTATTCCTAACCCATTTCCGAGTTTGCTCTAAACCCTTGAGAGAAAAGCTGAGTGTTTATGTGAAAGAAAAAAAACCAAAAGAGAAGCTATGGAAGAAGGTGTGCTCTCTGCGACTGAGAAGCAGAGCATGGTCTCTTCTTTTCTAGAGATCGCCTTTGGCCAGTCCGCTGACACTGCCAAACAGTACTTGCAGGTCATGATTTTTGTTTTTCTTTTTATATCTGACCATTTTTTCTTGAACTCTTTTTGATTGATAGAAATTATTTAAAATCTTATCATATACTTGCTATTACACACTTGTACACACTTTTTTTTTTTTTTATGAAATCATGTTTACATGATTTTACAATTTTAACTGAAATCGTGTTTCTGTCTATGTGGGAGTGTGATTATGGTGAGATTGTAACGAGGAGTATATGATTATCATTATTCTTTAAATTTTTCCATGTGTTGGGTATCTAGTTTCTTGAACTATATGAATAGTTTTGTTTGTTTGCTATCAATGTCTTTGAATTTAAGAAGCATTTGGGTTTGGCATGTCATTGTATGAAACTAAATGGTGGAGCCTTGTTGTGGGAACAGGCCACGAGTTGGAAGCTTGAGGAAGCTATTCAGTTGTTCTTTGTGGTTGATGAAGGTGGGCCAATAGTAGCTTCATCACAATCTCCAGCATCAGAAAATGTGAACCATTTGGCTGATCATAATACAGGGTAACTTAAGAAATTTATTTAATTATTTTTAATAGTTTGATTTTTAGTTGATTAAATTTTACATGATTACTTTAGATTATAACTTTTGAAGTGAAATATTGTATGGGTATATTTTCTTTCTCTAGTCTTCCTTGATCATTCAAATTTGTGTCATGTGTGGTTATCTTATATCCCAAACGAAGACATTCATGATTCAAATCCCCCATCTATTAAATTATAAAATAAAAATAATCAAGACTTGCCTTGGTTAACTTTTGTGTGTACCTCAATTGCGAATCAAATTTATTCTTTTCTGTTTAATAATACTGCAAAATGGTTTCCATTTGTGCCATGATTTGCAAATCTCCTGAAATTTATATTGAGTGAATTGAATGTAGAAGATACTGGACTTGCATATAATACAACAACAACAACAACAACAAAAAAAAGCCTTAGTCCCAAATAGTTGGAGGGCCCTTAATAGATTACTTTTGTGTGTTTTTTGGCTTCTATACTATGTTTGTTCTACTCCTATTATTTTGTTGCAACTTGACATGCAGAGTCAGAGTCGTCTTCATCCTTTTTTTTTTTAGCTTGAACTGGTGTGTTCATTATTCATTCATTAAGATGCAATTCTTTGTAATTTTCATGCATCAAGGATGGGATATCTGTCACGTGAAGCAAGATCAAGTTCATCAATTGCATGCCGTACTTTTGATGAGGAAATGAAACGCCCTGGGGTCTGGGAATCAGACCAAGGCGCATCGTACCACCGAGATAACCTTGCTTCTTTATATCGTCCTCCCTATCATCTGATGTTGCATGGGTCCTTTGAAAAGGTACATGTGCATGCCTGATTGTATGGCCCGTGAGTTTTTTCATGGCTTTGTATTGCAATTTATGTTCAGGATTTGTACACTGAGGTAGTTGGCATTATGGATTTTGTGCCTTTTCTTCTCCCATGTTCACTGCAAGTAATTTCCAATGTAGGGTTAAAGATGATTATATATTTGATTTATTTTTCAATTTTTTTTAGTTATACTAAGTTGGATGCTATGTTTTACACTATTTCTCAAGTATATTACATGGCTGGCCAATATCAAAGAAAAAAAAGGACAGTAGCGAAAGGTTATTTAGATTTTGAATCATTTTTAGCACATTTTGTTAGAATTAGTGGAATGGATTTGTTTTCCGTGTAATAAGCCTTTTTACATCAGTGACAAAACATGTTAATTTCTTCATTATCATTCTCTGTTTTCCCCCTCTATTTCATTAGTGGCTTTTTGTGTTAGTGCATTGCTGAAACCTTATTATTTAGTTTGATGTGAGCCATGAGCCTTTTTTGTTCTTGTCATTTATGCAATCAAATATCATTTAGCTGTTATGTAGGGCATGTGCTTGCCTACATTATTTGCCGACTTGTACAGCAGTAGTTCCAAAAGAATTGGAAAAAAAAGGGCGGCTAGAAAGTCTCATGGAGTAATTGTTGCTTCTAGCATAGCATTCAATTTATCAATTCATGCCTTTTTTAAATCCCTCAGATTTATTGGTTTGACATACAAACTGCAACTTGAGAAGATTCTGTTTTCTTGTTAGTTGTATTGTTATGTTTCTCTTTCTTCTATGGACTACATTCAGTGAGGTCAATCAATCAACAGTTGCAATTATATATTTAAATCCTAAGTAATTTTTTAGGGGTGAAGATGCCATTTGGGATAGAGCTCATTGTGTTTTCAGCCTCTATTAGTACAAGTGTCTAATTGTTCATCCCTAAGCTAAACCATAATCCACCTTTCCTTTTGAGATGTCCTCAAATTTTATTTTTAAAAATACTATCTATTGTTAAAAGTCATGGAGTAATATTTGTACTTTCCATTAATAGCCTTATCATCACATTTGTTAGACAAAAATATGAGGCATATTTTCACTTATTAGTTGTTACTTATAAATTACTAATGTTAGGTATGGATAAAATTGGAATTTAGGTAGCAACCTTGTGGTTGGAGGCTTGGGATGAACTGTAGACCTAGACATCTTAGGTTCGATCCACACTAGGAGTTCTCCAAAATCACCTGATACATGATTTTGAGGTTGTGTATCTATGGTTTACTCTCCAGGAGTGGGTTCAAAGGGCCTTGCCTTGGTGGGGAAGCTTTTAATCTTAGTTACATGAAATTGTGCATTGTCAAGTTAGAAAATTATTTAGCAGCATAGGGACTACTTTTGTATGTGTAAGTGCACATTGTCTTTAGGTGCAGGCTTAATTATGGAAATGAAAAGCAAAGTATGTTAATCATTGATGATGATGATGATCAAATAAAAATAATGTGGTGGAGGCTCTTTTTGGGGAAAAAAAAGGGTTTGAGTAAAATCTTCAAATGAAAAAAGAATACTGTGAGGAGAACTTAGGTCTAGTTTAGAAGAATGGTTTAAGAAGTTACAGGAACAAAAATATTAAAACAACGAATAAGATACAAAATTGGATTGTTTGGAGTTTTCTATTATTTGACTTCTTGTTCTTCTTCCTCGTCCTCAATTCTATTAGAAACTATAGTAATCTATTGCGTCTTCTATGGCTGCTTGTAATTTGATTAGTTGCAAAATGCTGTTATTCGTTCACTCAATTAAAGAGATGCCTTTAATTGTTTTGGTTTTGTTTTATATGCTAATGCTTCTTGTAATTTGATTATTTGCAAACTACTCTGTTATTCATTCACTCCATTAAAAAGGATTCCTTTTATTGTTTTGGTTTTGTTTTATATGCTTATTATGAGCTTATCTTATTATATAATTAAAAAGGCCATGCTCCTGGGCACGAGCATAAACTGCTTAGCCCATTAAGGGTGAATGTCCTTGGATTACTTGGCAATTGGTTCTAGTGGGTTGAGTCAGTTGCTTTTAGGTTTTATTGGAAAGAGGTGAGTTCAAAGAGCTCTTTTTTAAAAAGGTTCTCTCTGTTATTGATATAGTTATACATATATGATTAAAAAGGTCAGTGAAAAGTTGGCTCTTTGCCTTTTGGACATCCATGGATGATCCATTATGCCATGATTTCCCTAAACAATGTTTTTTATGGTATCTAGATCCAATTTTGCCTAATTTCCAGGCCTATTATTTCTTTTGATTTTGAAGCAAATTGCTTTCAATCTTTATCATCTTATCTGTGGTTTTTTTTTTTTTCCTGATTTTCTTTAGTGTTCAGGACATGAAATAGTACATTTTTATTTTTTGAGCTTGATTTTTAAATTCAAAGTATTCTAGTTAATTGAGATACGAATGAACTTTTGGTTATATAGACCTTGATCTTTGACTAGATTTTTTAAAAATTAAAAATAAAAAAATAAAAAATAATACTTATCAGCAAATGCAGGCAAAAGATACTGCTTCTTTGCATAACAAATGGCTCTTAGTGAACTTGCAATCAACCAAGGAGTTCACCTCTCATATGGTAGTTTCTAAATAGTCATTTTCTCTGTTTATCTCTATTATTGTTGTTCTTATTTGTCAACGCATACTTACTTGGTATTATTATATTTCTTTGTGAAGCTTAATCGGGATACATGGTCAAATCAAGTTGTTTCTCTAATTATTAAGGCCAATTTTTTCTTCTGGCAGGTCAGTGTGATTTCTTGATAGACCTCAGTGTTTGTATACATGATTCTCTTCTTATTTTTGATAAATTGTTGCTGGATGTTCTATTTGACATGGTTTCTAATCTGATATTGTTTGGGTACCTTTTTCCAAGAAGCCCTGTAACTTCCTGTAACTTACCAATAAGAAAAAAATTACAAAACCTTGTTTCCAAGAAGCCTTATCCAGGTCTGCTGGGAATTGCCTTTTTTGGGTGAAGGCCAATTGTCTTCAACTCGTAGGGTTGTGCATTGAAGAATTTTGTTTTGTCCTATTTTTTCTGCTTGCTTATTTCCCTTTTTGTTACTCCCTAGTCAGGATACCATTTAATTAAGTTGATGGTATTTAGTCTTATGTACGGGACATGATTCTCCAGATGTTTATGCTATTTTAATGCTCCCTCTACTCTGTATATGCATATTACTCTGTTTCTGTTGCTTGGTTTAAGCTGGTACTCTTGCCATTTCTGTTAGCTGGTTTAAGGTTTTTTTTATTATTTTACTTTGTTTTTTTTATTTATATGTGGATGAAATAATTGGTTACTGTTTTATGAGCTGCAACGTCATTAAAACACTTCAAATGTTAAGCAAAAGGTACTCCTTACGTCCAAATCATTCCAATTAAAAAGAAAAGATAAAAGCCATTTTGGAACTTTGAGAGTTTAGTTAATGATTAGTAAGTGAAATCCTTCTTGTTGCCATTTGGAGATTACATTATTGTGAGTGTGATGATGGAGAGTTGAGGGGAGGAGGGAAGGGGGGGGAGGGGGGGGGGAGGTGTGGTGGGGAGAGTTAGAGCTGAATGGCAATTTTGGGAAGGTTTCATTAGACTATGAGGGATGAATATCAACAGTTCATTTGTAGGAGAAATAAAATTCTTCAACCAGCTAACAATGTACTATTAGTCTAACTTTTAGTTTATTCACACCTTTATAAATTACTTCGCTAATTGAACATTCAGGTTCGAGATCCTGTTAGTTGCTCTTCGAACTAAATGCCTTGAGATATCTTTTAGGAAGATGAATTCAATGCCTATAATTTAAAGAAAAGAAGGGAATGGTGGTTTGGGTGGGCGGCTTAACTTTGGCCTATTTCAGGCTATTGATTAGTATTAAAGTGGAATTAATTATCATTAAATAGTTCAATTTCTTTGGTTTCTATACAAATTGACTTCACCCTCTCTTGTCACCAAAAAAAAAAAAAAAATTATAATAAATAAAAAACTTTGCCCTCTCGTAATTTTAACAAATAGTAGATGCACCACCGCACACCCTTGGTGCGATAGTCACCCTACAAGTATAAGTGCTTGTGAGGTCTGGGGGGTAAGGACCAGGGTTCAAGTTTCCAGAAGGCAATTTTGCTCACATATACACTTAGATTAGGCTAGAATAGAATTTCTATCCTATATCAAAAAAAAAAAAAACACAAATAGTAGATGCTTCCGTCCCACGCCATTAATTGTCCTATTTGTATAATAGGTTTCCAATTTATGATCATGGTGAACTCTTTTCTTTGTATGTATAAACAATTGATGTTCTCCTATGGGCAATTTATGCATGACTCTAGAGTGACAATTAAGAGGGTGGTCAGTAATCAGCATCTTTAATGTTAATGATATCTTCTAATATCTTGGAAGTTTGGGTGGTTGAAAGTTCTATAAACATTTTTTCCCCTCCAGAGACAGACAATATGAGATTTGTTTTAGATAATATTAATTGACATATAGAATTGTAACAATATATTTGGTTGTCAATTGCCTTTGCTATTGGAGCCACATCTAGTTGATTGTAGAATACTTTATGGCTCAAAATTGATGACCTCTATGATAAGTTCTAGACTAATTTGATGGTTTTGGAATCTTTGCTGCTGATTTGGATGCTGTCTATTATAGAATTTGAATTTCTGGATATATATCTTCTTCTTTCTAGTAAAATACATTGTCTGTACTTCATCACTCAGATCTTGTTTGTGAATATAGGAGTATGATGATACAACTGAAGGCAGAAAGGTTTGCACATATTATGAGTTGGATTCTATGCCTGTAGTGCTTCTCATTGACCCCATAACTGGTCAGAAAATGTGTTCCTGGTATGGAATGGTTCAACCTGAGCGATTGCTGGAGGTATGTGTCATGGGGATGAATTTTTGGATATATATTTGAGTGGCATGACTTGATAAAAAAGTCACATTTGGAAAAGGGGCTAAGGATTTTTATATAGCAATACTTGCACCCAAATTTGAGTTGTATTGCATTGTTAATCATAGAAAGTTTCATGTCAATTGTAGGATTTGTTACCATTCATGGATGGTGAACGTCCAAGAGAAAGTTATTTGACTTCTCAAAGTAAAGGTATGTAAGCTTTTCAATGCTTTGAAATAGAGCTTCTAGCTATTTTCTAATACATTAACTGATACACAAGATCATAATGGACAATTTGTAAGGTAACTTTCAAATTTTTAATTGCTAGATCTGTTAGAGAGGGTAAAAAAATGGGAGAAGAGAAACTATAAGATGGTTAGAAAAGAAATCAATTTTTTGAGAGGATAGAAAATAGTTATAGGTTTCTTTTGTTTGGTTGTGAAAAAAAAAAATGAGATGAAAGAAAATCTAACTTGTACTAATTCTCTATCATGTCCTTTTTTTTTCTTTAATTTATCTTTTTATTTGAAAATATAACAAAATTATTATGAAAATAATGTATTACATGATTACATCAACAAGTGAATTTAATATGCATATTTTAAATAATTATGGCTTGTTTTAATTATAATTTAAATTGATACCCTTTAAAATATAATAGTTATGATAATAATATGTTCCCTCACGAAATTTAAATAGTAGAGAGAGAGGGAGAGATTGTAATTAAAAGGGGAAAAAAATAAATTTCAGGGAAGAATGTCTTTTCTCTCCAAGTTTTCCTCCCAATCTAGGAAAATGGTTTTTGGTGGGACTGGGTGAAAGATCGCCACCCACCCCCCTTTCCTTCCTCCCTCATTTCCACCACATCAAACAAGGGAAAATTTTCCTTTTCCATCCTTCAAGTTTTCCCTTAATCAAACATACCATAGACTTCACACATCCAACTTGTCCGAGTTTCACCTGGTGCGAAGCATGCTATGTGGTCATTGATTACTAATTTGCAAAATGGAGAGTTTCAAGACTAATGTTTTATTTATTGATGACACATTCTCAGGCACATCAAATACTGTATGTTATTAGTTTTGGCTTTCTTTTTGCTTATGAGTTTTGTCTTGTTGTAAAGAGAGATTCATTTGAGACATGTCTTGTTGTCAAAATGCATTACTGGTCAAATCTATAATGCGCTTGTGGTTGCATATGAAACAAACGAAGAGGATGAGGAAATGATAGTTGCATTGGGAGCTTCTGTGGAAGGCATGAAACTGATGATGACAGAAGACTCAAGTGGGATGATTGCTAAAGACAAAGATGTAACTGTTACTGAAGAGGAAAAGGCATGCTCTAAGAAGCTGGCATATCCACCTCTGCCTGAAGAACCTAAGGGTGATAGGGACCTCCTTTGCAGAGTTGGATTCCATCTTCCAGATGGACGCTTACTACAGAGAAATTTCTTCCGGACTGATTCAATACAGGTGAGATCTTTTTGAAGCTCATGTTATCTTGCATTATTTATTCTTTACCCATTTCTACTAATCAATTGGTCCACATGATCAGCTTTCAATCTCCTGGATGGGCCACTTCTAAATAATAAGATTGTGGCAATTTTTATTTAATAACATATGGCATTGGATATGATTCTTGGAGGTGTTTTTGGTACTCAAAAGTCCCAGTAAAATGGATGTTGAGTCGTGTTGTCCTTGTCAGGGGAACTTCCTATCATTAACTTTGAATTCTTAAAAAGTATTGTTTTTCTATCCCAAATCATAATGTTCAATTTACTTCTCATATTTTTTTGTTTTTTTTCTTTTTCTTTTTTGTTTGTGTTCTTCAGCTGCTCTGGTCGTTCTGCTGTTCTCTACTAGAAGAAGCTGAGACAAGGCCATTTCGTTTGACACATGAATCCCCAGGACCATCAAGGTATCTGGATTGTGATAGCCAATCAACTTTTGAGGAGTTGGGGCTGGCCAACTCAATGATCTCCGTTACATGGGATGAAGAAGATTTTGTATGGGATTGGGACTGAAGAACATTATGATGGGGACTGTTTTTTGAGTTTCTTCAATTGGTATAGTTGTGCATTGAAGAATTTTTGGTTTGTCCTAATTAGGTTGCTGCTTGCTTTCTTCCCTTTTTGTTACTCCCTAGTCAGGAGACCATTTAATTTGATGGTAGTTAGTCTTATGTACAGGACATGAAGCTCTAGATGCTTATGTTGTTCTAATGCTCTCTTTGCTCTGTATGTGCATATCTGTTTCTGCTGCTTGGTTTAAGCTGGTACTCTTGCCATCGTGCTTAATAATTGAACCCTAATGGTTTCATCTGAATTTCAGACTGCTAACTTGCTAAGCCTACTTGTTCTCTTTTTTAATTTTATTTTCCACTATATGCTTCCAGTAATTCTGTCAAATTGGCTTGTCTGGGAATATTCAGTCCTTTTATCATGGATCCATTTACGTTTATTGGATAGAGATAAATGTGCAAATAGAATACCAAGCAACAGAAACACCCTATCCCCATAAACATCTTATCTCGAAAGGAACTGGATTGCGTCTAGTGCTCTTATGCACGAGACCTGTTGAAAAGTTTACTTTATTTGGGATACCGTATTCGTGTCGAACACGTGCCGAACACTTGACATTCCTCGGATACTTCTATATGGGTGTCCCAATATATTGTGTCTTTTTTAAAATTAAAAAAAAAAAAATGCAAGACACAATCAGAGAGACGAGAACAAGAGAAATCAAGTATCATTTCACAAAACAAAGAGAACGTTCATACTCTGAATAATAATATTGCATTTTAAAATTAATAAATATTTTTATCCTTGATTTGTATTCTCATTTCTTAATATCCTTTAATAGTAATGAATTTACTTTATTATCCATTATTACTCCTAATTTGATAAAAAATATATATATATATATATGATTAATATATAGAAATAAAATATTCATTATTTCTCTTAAATTGATATATGTTTAATATTATATGAAAAATAAATGCTTCACCATATATAAAAATATATTTAATAATTAATTAATATATGTATTCTTGCCGTACCTATATCTTACTTTTTAAAAAATTGTTGTGTCGTCGTACTATATGCATACTCGTACTCATATCCATGCAGGTGCTTCCTAGAGTTTTAACAAACACCCTAGCCCACACTCTTAAACCCATATAAGTTTTTTTTTAAAGGATAAAAATGCAAATACATTCCTATAATATTACAAACACTCCAGCCCAAATGCTCATTTGTCACACTTGGATATGTTTGGTATGTTGTAATAGCTCTTATAATGAAATAATTATTTATGTATAATAGCAATTCCATCATTTGACTATATCTTTATTACAAGGATTAGTTATTACATAAGAATTTTTCTCAAAAATAAAAAAAAATTTATTACATAGGAATAGCTATTCTTTAAATTAAAAAATAGCTATTCCTCTTTAAAGAGTTTGGATTATCTTCCGTACTTTTTTAACTAGATGTATTCTTTTATTTTAAATATATAATGGCAAATAGTAGTGAGTTTTAATTTCCACATGTTATTTAGTTAGTGGATGATGTAACAGTCTCTCATTAAAACAAAAGGAGATTCATTTTTAAAAAATATTAGAGGTAAGCCAAACCCCTCTTTAAAATTAATGTAATAGTTATTCCTTAGTACATATAATAGGTTTTAAAATTAATATATTTCCATAAATATAAATTTTCGTTATATATCATCTTTTACTAGATTTTCATATATAACAACCAAACTTATGAATAGTAATAGTTATTCTATTATAATATCTTCTATTCCAAGTAATAAATATTACTATTTCTAACGTAATATATATATATATATATAGTACTACAGTCACAACATTTTTATTTGAACTAAGCTACAACCTACAATTTCCAATCTTGTAGAATTTCATCTTATATAAATTTGGACAAAATTTGGCTACAAACTTGATCATATTAACATGATTGTATATTTTTTAAATTTAACTGTTGGGTTACAAATTTTTTATGTTCTTAACATACATGTCAAGTTTCAAGTCAATTGGATGTAATTTACTGTTCGATTTATAAACTTATTTTTTATGTATAATTTTAAACTACAAAAACTTGAAAATTAAAAATTTAATTAATGACATAGCTATTAATCTTTAATTTTCTTGAAATTCTATAAACATAAAGGATATAAGAAAAAAAATGTAATCTGATAGTGAATTTGTCAAAATCCACATCCAATAAAAAGATATTAAGTACAGTTGTAGCCTTAGGCTACACCCAAGTTTGTAACCAAACTTTTTCCTATAAATTTTAGGGTAAAATACTATTTCGGTTTCTAAACTTCACAAAAAAAAAAAAAAAAGTTAGTTTTTTATCTCTAAACTTTAAAAATTCGTTTTTCATCCATTAACTATTGAAATGTTTTTTTTTTTTTTTTATCCTTAAATTATTGAAAATGTGTTGTCCTTAAACTTTACCAAACATTTTTTTTTTTTTTTTTGTCCCTAGACTATTGAAAAAAAGTTTTATTTTTCATCCATATTTTTGTCTCTAAACTATTAAAAAAATTCTTTACCAAATTAAAGGATGAAAAAGGAACTTTTTAAAATTTAGAGACGAAAAAAAATTGGTAAAATTTAGGGACCAGAATAATATTTTACCCTAAATTTTACTATGTTTTTTTATTTACATATAAGCTTGATCCAACTAGCTGGGGTTTGATTATGGCTTGGGTACACTGCATCTAGTTGACTAGACTCATTATGATGATGAAATGTGGCTAGAAGTGAACACAAGTTACTATCTTGGCTGGTCCAAAATAATTGGACATTGGACCCAAACTTCGCTCAGCTTGAAGAATGTCTCTCATTTCTCTTTCTCACTAATAAATTGGGATATTGAATGAATAAATAAATATTTTATCTTATTTTATCAAAAAAATAAAATTTGCTAAAAAAATTGCTAGAAGTGAGATTTTAAAGTGTTTCTATCTTTTATTAATTTAAAAAATGATATTTCAAAATTCAAAGTTACAAAAAAAAAAAAAAAAAAAAAAAAAAAAAAAAAGAGAAAGAAAAAAGAAGAAGAAGAAGAAGAAGAAGTGAAGTGGCGGTGGCTCTCACAAATAAAATACACAAAGTTTTATTTAAAGCAAAAAACAAAAAACAAGGTTACATTGCCATAAAGTAAAACAAACCCACCCCACTTTATATATATATTTTTAACCCCACAATAATATTTTTAACTTAATTATAAAAAAAAAAAAAAAAAACCAACTTCCTCCAGACTCTCCCTCTCCCTTTCACTATATTTCAATCCCCCGCCCTCCCTCTCTCTCTCTATCTCACTAAAAAGACATTCTATTTCACTATAAAAATTTAAAAAAAAAAAAGCTCCAAACCCTATAATCCACATTAGGGGTGTGCAAAAAATCGATGAACTGAACAAACCAGCCGAAACCAACCGAACTATTGCCAAATTTTTGGTTCGATTTCAGTTCGTTTCGGTTTCGTTTTGAATTTTTAAAATAAAAAATATTCGGTTCGATTTTCGGTAGCAGGTTTTTATGCACCAAACTAACCGAACTGAACTGAGATATATATATATATATATATATGTAACACTTAGTCAAGTATGCGTCTGTAGCTTAGTGGTATGATGCGGCTTTATTGACTAAGTGATCTCTTGTTTGAGCCTTCGCCTAAACGTTTTTGAGTTTTTTAATTTTTTAAAACCATTAAAAGTGTTAAAACCCTACCATCTTATGTTCTGACCCTCCTACCCTTTTCTTTCCAGCCGCCCCATCATTTTTTTTTTTCTCTCTCACCATTTTTTCTATCTTCTCAGTGCTGACTCCCTCCCTGATTTCCTACCCACAGAGTTCAGCCCTCATCTTCTCTCACTACTACACATGCCGCTCCACACGTCGACCTTCCTACATTGGCCTTCCTACGCCAACCTCAACACGCCAGGCTCCCTACGCCGGCCTAATCTTTTCATTCTCACGAAATCACGGTGACCCTCTCTCTCTCTCTCCATAATTTCCTCTCTCTTTTTTATATTCTGGGTTTGTTTAATATTGAATCAATGCTATTGTTTCAATTTTTATGTGCAAATAAAGTTAGGGTTTTGGAAAAACCCATGTGCTTAGTTGTTTATATTCTGGGTTTGTTTATTTTTTCAATTTCCTCTCTCTGTTTTAGTGTTTTATATTCTAGGTTTGTTTTTTTTTTTTTTTTCTTTGTTTGCTTTCTTCGTCGGTATGCTGCTTCGCCATTCTCTCTCTCTCAATTTTTTTTTTTTTTTTTG